>NC_079436.1:34298180-34335680 GCF_903798145.1 Danio aesculapii | reverse complement strand
AAAATAAAACATTTAATTGTTGCAATGCAATGTATTTGTTTGGTGGCCCCAAAGCCAAGGGATATGAGATTTCTTCACCTTTTTGGGGGAATAACACAGATTCCAATTACAAGATGCCCTCGCGTCTTGTTTTGGAATGAGAAAAAACATTGCCACTTGTAAATAAATATTTTGCGATTTGTGAAAACGAATAACAATCAAAAGACTTCTGAATGTCATGCATGAGAATTATGAATAATTCAGCGCATGAAGATTATGCGTGGAAACTAAAGGCAACCATATGTTGTTACAATTGGATTAGCATAGATAAATATTCCAAAACATACACCTCACAGATTGAAACATCTCAAGTGCATAAAGCAATGATCTGATTAGTTTCGAGTTGTAGCCGGAGGTAAACATTGCCTAAATCCCTGTCTTTGTACATGGATACAATTCTTATTCAAGGGAAACAGCATTCGGAGACCCCGAATTAAAAGTAATTACAACATGTTTTCCATTTTGGAGTTTTTATTTGAACTATAAAAGGAGCTCTTTGAAGCTGAATAAAGAAATGTCAGCTTAGCTAAAATGACAAAATAAGTGTATTGCATTTCACAAGCTACTCTTTCTCAACAGAAACCCATTACGCACTTGTCAGCCACCTTTTTTCTTTCAAAGCTCAGTCATAGTAATATAGTAATAGAATAAAACATACGAAGTAGCGACAACAAGCATAATAAATATGTTGATATGCAAAGTAGCCTCAACATGTACTGTATCTGGACATGTAACACACTTAAAAGGATAGTTCACCCAAAAAGGACATTCCTGTCATTGTTTACTCATCCTCCACTTTGTTCCAAATCTGTTTGAATTTATTACTTCTGTGGATTACAAAGAAAAAAACTTAATGAAGAATAATTGACCTCTGGGCAGCACCGTAGCACAGTGGTTAGCACTTTAGCCTGACAGCAAGAAATCGCTGATTCGAATCCTGGCTGTGTCAGTTGGCATTTCTGTGTGGAGTTTGCATGTTCTCCTCGTGTTCATGTGGGTTTCTTCTTGGTGCTCTGGTTTCCTCCCACACTCCAGAGACATGAGGTATAGGTGAATTGGATAAACTAAATTAGCCGTAGTGTATGAGTGTGCGTGAATGAGTATGTATGGGTGTTTCTCACTACTGGGTTGCGGCTGGAAGGGTATGCGCTGTGTAATACATATGCTGGAATAGTTTGTGATTCATTCCACTGTGGCAACCTTTGAAATAGAGACTAAAGGAAAATGAATGAATGAATGAATGAATGAATAACTGACCTCTATAATAGTTTTTGTTCTTACTGTGACTGTCATCATCTGCTTTGTTTCCCAACATTATTCAGAATATCTTATTTTAAGATCAACAGAAGAAAGAAATTCACAATAGTTTAATGACTGTGCATTTAGACAGCATAATAGTTAATAGTATATTATCTTATATAATAGTTTTAAATGAATTTTGAGTAAATGATGAGGACATATTAATTTTTGGGTGAACTATATTATAAATAATATTAATTAATTAAAATATGTACTTTATTTAAAACAAACAATAAACTATTACATATAATATGACCTTTTGATTATTTTATTCATTCTGTGGTTATTTTATTTTACCATATATTATAAAACAGACTGTTTATATTTGAATAACACATGCGTTTATCTAATTATTATAGCCATATCACCCTGCAGACCAAGACTGGTTACTTACTGAAGCTAAGCAGGGCTGAGCCTGGTCACTACCTGGATGGGAAACCACATGGGAAACTAAATTGCAGTTGGAATTGGTGTTAGTGAGGCCAGCAGGGGGCGCTCATCCTGTGGTCTGTGTGAGTCCTAATGCCCCAGTAAAGTGAAGGGGACACTATACTGTCAGTGAGCGCCGTTTTTCGGATGAGACTGTAAACTGAGGTCCTGACTCTCTGTGGTCATTTAAAAATTCCTCGTAAAGACTTCTCGTAAAGAGTAGGGGTGTAACCCCCCGGTGTCCTGGACAAATTCCCTACATTAGCCCTTACCCATAATGGGTAAGTTCCCTCCATTGGCCTTACTCCCCCAACACCCCCCCTCCCCCTTTATGATTCTGAAGCGTTTTGGGTGTTATTGCCTATACACAATAATGCTCTATATAAATACTCATTACATTTCATATTCAAAATACATTTAGGAAACAAATGGTTACATTTCTCTGGAAAGTTATTTTACTCTTAAGTGCTATTTTGTTTACACACTGTATATTTTTGTGATTGTGCATAATCTGTTCATTAGACTTATTATAGTCATATTCTAATTATTATTAATATTATTTGAGCTTGGTCAAAAGGTTTCTATTAGAAATAAATAATTTTTTCTTACCTAAAAATGCGATCCGATGGCTGCTCTCCCATCACCAAATCAAAGCCCCGTTGGAAAATTGTGTAGGGCCATGGGCTGCAAAACAGAACGGGCATAAATCAAAATCAAAATGAATAATTCATGCTTTGAATAATAACAAAAAACTCTATGCCACCCCACAGACTCTTCATTCATTGTTAAACAGTTCCAGTCTTCACTAAGCCACGTGACCTTTAAAATTGCATGACTTTGCGATGAAAACAACCATCTTATAAAAGGGAGTTTCTTTATGAAGTCACATCAAACCAATTATGTTCCTATTAGGAATATCACAGAATTTCCTCCGGCAGATGTTCTTTGTAAAAACTGTGACCCGACAGCCGTGTCAGTCAGTGTCGTACAGACATGAGTGTGTGTTTATCCAGAACTCAATGTGAACTGATGGAGATTAATGCAGAAAGGCAGCTGTAGGGACAGAGGCTGTCGCTGTAGTCGAAGGGAAAAGACAAGGAGCTGATGCCTCTCTAAATAAACTGTTACTCACAGAAAAAGAGCAGTCACAACCTAGTTACACCACTTCACACCGGGGTTCACCTACTGCTGTTTAAACATCTACATGTGTGCTGCTACATTTATTATTGATAACAGAAGAGTTCAAAAAGCTAGAGTTTTCTGAGAAGAAAACATAAGAAAATAAATATAAGCTTTTAATTAAAATAGGTTTATTTTATTTCATTGCACCTTAACGTATTTTACAGCGTCTTGTTTATGCATAGGATTGTTTTACAAAGGTATTATTTATTAATTATTTATTATTATTATAATAATAATAATTATTATTATTATAATTATTATTATTATTATTATTATTATTATTATTATTATTAATGATGATATCTTTTAATCAAAATCAAATTTTAGTGTTCACTGAGTTATGCATACTTATGAATCTATTATAATCAACAAAATGTAAATACTTGCTCTTTGCATCTGGAAAAAAAAGTTTGTTTATTGCACCCTAATGAATTTTACAGACTTTTAATGCTAAGGTGTTGCTTTACAAAGGTATTTATTATTTTGTTTATTGCACCCTAATGAATTTTACATTGTCTTTTTACATTAAGGGTTGCATTTCAAAGGTATTTATTATTATTATTATTATTATTATTATTATTATTATTATTATTATTATTATTATTATTATTATTATTATTATTAGAGTGCTCCTTTTTATGCTGTGTTTACACCAGAGTCTGTACATGCGGATAAATTGCGCTATTCGTGCGTAAATAGATGCGTGAACATTTTGTGTTTACTCGCTTCATTCGCGCATCAAATCCACTTCATTCGCGCATCAAATTCACTTCACAATATACCCGGATTCATTCGCGTGATTCACGCCATTCGCGCCGCCTCATTCGCGGGTATTGTGCAGCAGGATGTTTATTCGCGTCTTTGCATTGACTTAACATGTAAATCACTTACGCTTGATGCTTCTTCCACGTCTGGTGTCAACGCAGGATTATACTTTAGCCTCTATATCAAAGCCTCTATAGCAAAGAAGGCCAAGGTGCTCCAGGATTAGCCAGACCAGTCATCAGACATGAACATTATTGAGCATGTCTGGAGTAAGATGAAGGAGGAGGCATTGAAGATGAATCCAAAGAATCGTGATGAATAAGTTATTTGAGTCACTGAAGAGATGTATGGATGCAGTCGTCCAAGCTCATGGGAGTCATCCACAATATTAATTCTTTTTCCACTGCACAAAGACTTTATATTATATACTATACATTATATCTGTTAAGTGACAAGACTTTTGTCTAAGCAAAGTCAGACCTTACTGTCCTAATTAAATAATTAAAAATCAAGGCATGATCTTATTTTATTTTGGTAAAGTAAATGTAATCCTTTTATATAAGCCACTTCTGATATCAATTGATAAACTAGAAGTCAAGTTATTATTTTATTTGTTGTTCCTAAAACTTGGATAGGCGACAAGACTTTTGTCAGATAGTGTACAGTAAATGCACAACTTTGATTTCGAATTACAATAGAAGCACATCCATGTTTGTTATGATGCTGACCTACAGGCCACCTCTGGAGCACCCTGGCTTTATGAAACAAAGGCACAAGTGGCTATTTTTAAATTTGCAAGCATCTAGGCAGTTTGAAACTTTACAAAGCGTTTTTACATCGGACTTTTGTTCTCCTCCATAAGTGTTAGAGTCAATTAAAAACCGTTCACACCTTCTCAGCATGGCACAAAGGGAACAAGAACATCCAGCGCTATTCCACTCCCCCAAGGCAATCTTTCTGATTGTTCCAATTTGATTTCTAATTATCGGATCCATCTCACAAACCGTCATCACTCCCATCTCCCTCCCAATTAAAGTGCCAAGGATTTCCTCACCTCCAAGTCTTAATCAAACTGCTCTGGAGCGACAGCCTCAAACCCAGATGAACATGTGAAACTCTCCTAAGGGAGGCTCTAATTAACTTCAAACATCTTAAATACAAGTCTTTCCGGGATAGAAACTTGCACTCCAAACACTTAAGTGATTTCATTATTTCTGGACCGAAGAACAAAGAGCAAACCATTTTTTTTCACTCAACACTGTTTTTCCATCTACAATTTTGTGATTTTAGGAAGTTCATAAAATGTTTATTTTTTTCAGTCTAAGATAAAAAATAACATCCAAAATACACTTTTAAGTATTTATTTCGTCGCACTTCTTTTGATTTCAACAACAGTTTTCTCAAAGTGACATTTTTCTCTCCTGCATTGATCTAGCAATATATTTTCTTTTCGAGGTCTCCATAACCCTGGACCAGGCCGTATCCTGAGCAGAAGCTGTGGTGGTCATAGAGTAGTGGAGAGCATGAGACTTATTTCTGAAAGACTCGGTGACAGACACACCTGCAGCTTCTCCACGATTTACATCCAGCGTTCTCCAGCCCCTGGCACCTAGACTGCAGCTCTGCACAAGAAGTTTGGCCAGAAGAGAAATGGCTGCGCCCAATTGAGCCTGGTTTCTCCCTAGGCTTTTTCCTTTCACTTTTGTCAATTGGTGAAGTTATGTTCCTTGCCACTGTCACCACTGGCTTGCTTGGTTTGGGACTTGTGGAGCTGCGCACCAATGGATTTTCTCTTCAGTGTTTGAACTTTCAGCTGTGAAAATTAAACCACACTGAACTGAACTAAACTGAACTTCAACTCTGAAAAATGGACTGACACCGTTTCAATTTACTAGAACTTCTATATTAAGCTGCTTTGACACAATCTGCATTGTAAGCGCGCAATAGAAATAAACATGAATTGATGAATTTAGTTTAGTTTAAACTTTATTATCCCTTCTGCTTGGCACAGAAAGAAAATTTGTCTTTAACACTGGTAACATACAGTACATACACTAATCAGATAATAGCAACACTCATCAAGATTATCACATGAATTAAAAAATGAAAAACAAATAAGCCCCATACATAATACTGCAAATCCTTCTTAACAACTGCACCATTCACATTAAACAGTGATCCGATTTAATACAACAAGTGCAATTGGGATAAATGACTTTTAAAACCATTTCTTCGGGCTCTAGGAATTTTAAATCTGCGTCCTGATGGTAACATTTTAAAAGCTGAGTGAAAGGGATGTGTATTAACTTTAAAAATCACAATTGCTGTTTTTTCCATAAAGGAGTCAAATAAAATCTGCAGCGAAAGGTATTTGTAACGGTTATCTTATTTGCCTGATTGATAATTTGCAATACTTTCTTCTTCTGTTTAAGTGTGTTACCGAACCATGAAACAATATTATATGTGGGAACACTCTCCAATAATGATATATATGCCATGTTTAAAATCTGTGTACTAACATTAAAACTTCTTAACTTGCGGAGGAGACTGAGGCGCTGACTTGGCTTCTTATAAACAGCCTTTACATTACTATCAAAATTTAGTTTATTGTCAATAATTGTGCCTAAATACTTAAAATATGAGACCTGCTCTACTATTTTTCCATATAAGATGACTGGGTTATAAAATCTAGTATCTGCTTTTCTTGTTTGACACCCCAGACCTAGCACTTTTGTTTTTTCCATATTAAGATGATGATTAAATGAACTTTCTACTTCAGCAGAGCTACCATAAACCACACATGCATGCACCCACATGCAAACACACACACACACAGAGTTATCTTTATTGGGACTTTCCATAGACTTAATGATTTTGATACTGTACAAACTGCATATTGTATTTTTTTATACCCCAACCCTACCCCTAAACCCAACACTCACAGGAAACAATCAACCTATTTTTATTTTCAAAATACTTTATTTTCTGTCATTTATAAGCTATTTACAGGTAGTGCAATACTTTATTGATATACTGAAGGATTTACAGATAGATATGTTTTTATACTTGGAAAAACTGGAACATTGCCTCTTTATTTGCACCATTTTATTCTGCACATTTTTCTTATGTATGAAAGGACAAAGAGATTTCCAAAATACCCTCTGTATAACCTTGTGTGTACAGAAGACTATTTGTTTAACACTCACACAACTTGTCTTTTTGTGCTTTTCCTGGTCTAATGTTTTTTTTTTTTGCGCTGCCACTTTAATAGGAAACATTCTGGTTATGCAAGCTAACATTTTTATCTGAATATATAATATACTACCTGTTCGCATACAATTAACCTTATATGCTACAACATCTCAAAGCAACAACACAAATTCACAAACTGGAAAAGTATTAAAATTAATTTTGATCATTTTACCAGTTTTTCTTAGACGAGGCATGCAAGTGACGAATTACAACATTTCTTACACTTATTAGACCATTTAAAATGCACAATCCATGGTAAACTGAAATGTAAATCACTGTCACACAAATCTAAAATGACCCAGAGCTTTACTGCTCTAATCCCTTTTCCAATTCCAGAAGAAGAGCATAATGCAAAAAAAGCTAATTAATTCAAACAAGCCAATTTAATTTCCCAACAGTGCATAACACCTGGCCGGCTATCAGAAGTGAAGACATTTTTACTACAGATAAGAAGCACAGCCAACAACAAGATGCCAGATTCCTGCTTTTCATAATGCTGATGTTTATCAGTCAACACAAGATGTGGATGGTACTCACCCTTGATTTGGGCCCCATTCATTGCGGATGCATAGATGTTTGTGAACTGGGTCTTTCATGTAGCCATCAAAGCAGAGACATTCTCCTGAAAGCAGACAACGTACATGTGAATTGTTATCAAAATGACAAACAATTTAAAGCCATCATTTGCAGAATTCAGAAACTGTTTGTAGTGACACAGATGGCCGATGAGTGTACTGCGGCCAACAAAATCTTTCTTCTTTTCACATTAGTGTAACACATTACGTAAAATAGATTAAAGGTGGCAGGTGGCAGGGCTGCAGTGCAGGACGTGTTGTCGTCGCTGGGAGGCAGTCTATCACCAACCTTTCGACTACCTGGGCGGCTGACGGATGATCTTCAAGCAGCGATTTTTACACACAAACATCTCTAGGGTTTACAGAGAATGCTCAGAAAAAAAGAAAATATCCAGTGAGCGGCAGTTCTGTCGGCGCAAATGCCTTATTAATGCCAAAGGTCAGAGGAGAATGGCCTCTGTAACTTAAATACAGTAACAGTAACTCAAATAACCACTCGTTACAACTGAGGTATGCAGAAGAGCAGCTATGAACACACAACACTTCGAGACTTGAGGCGGATGGGCTACAACAGCAGAGGACCACACTGGGTGCCACTCTTGTCAGCTAAAAACAGGAAACTGAGGCTACAATTCACACAGGCCCACCACAATTGGACAATAGAAGATTGGAAAAAACGTTGCCTAGTCTGATGAGTCTTGATTTCTGCTGCGACATTTGGATGGTAGGGTCAGAATTTGGCATCAACAACATAAAAGCATGGATCCATCCTAACTTGTATCTATGGTTCAGGCTGGTAGTGGTGGTGTAATGGTGTGTGGGATTTTTTTTTGGCACACATTGGGCCCGTTAGTAACAATTGAGCACTGTGTCAATGCCACAGCCTTCCAGAGTATTTTTGCTGACCATGTCCATCCCTTTATGACCACAGTGTACCCATCTTCTGATGGCTACTTCCAGCAGGATAACGCACCATGTCATAAAGCATGAATCATCTCAGACTGGTTTCTTGAACATGACAATGAGTTCACTGCACTCAAATGGCCTCCAAAGACACCAGAAATCAATCCAATTGAGCACCTTTGGGATATGGTGGAACAGGAGATTCCCATCATGGATGTGCAGCTGATCATCTACAGCAACTGTGTAATACTATCATGTCAATATGGGCCAAAATCTCTGAGTAATATTTCCAGTACCTTGTTGAACCTATGCCACAAAGGATTAAGGCAGTTCTGAAAGCAAAAGGGGTACTAGTAAGGTGTACCTAAGGTTCCAACCCAATACTAGTAAGGTGTAACCAATTAAGTGGCTAATGAGTGTGTGTATATTTATTTATTTATATATAAATATTTATGTACATATATATATATATATATATATATATATATATATATATATATATATATATATATATATATATATATATATATATATATATATATATTTGAGTGAAAATTATTTATTTAAAACTAATTTAATTAGATTTACAGTGTACTTTACCATTACCCTCCACACATCAATATCATGGCCTGATCTGTAATCTAATCATCCCTCTGTGTGACTGATTTTAATCCCCTTCATGACCTCATTGTCATGTTTCCATCAGTAAGACGATTCTCCAGACATGCAGTGTTTTTGTATTGTATATGCATGCACAGCAGATTCCCCATGTCAGCCGTCCTCAGCACTAATGCTCATGGCTCAGATGGATTTAATCACTCTGGGTTCAGCTGATCAGGACTGTCAGGCCGAACCGCAGTTATGTCTGTCATCGTTTGGTTTCATGGGATTGATGTGACTGTACCCTGAGAACATGAAGAGACTGACACAAATACAGAGGGAGAACACAAACACGGAAACAAATGTGTTATGACTAGGAAGACAATGTATACAAAAGGCGAAAGAAACCATCTGACATGATTTGACATTTTGTGTGAAGACTTATTTATCAATAAACTGACAATGCCAGTGATTATGTGCCCAAAGGTCAACTAATGCATTATAAGTGACCTTAAATTCTGCATTAAGCAGACTTATATTGGATTTGCAACACTGATGACTAACAACAGAAAAATAGATTTTTTTTTAAAAGTCAATTATATGTTGTAGAATATGTAATTTAGAGAGACATTTACTGCAACAGACTCACTTTTGCTAATACCTGCATCTAAACGTTTGTTCAGAAGTGTTTTTGTTATTAATAATAATAATAATAATAATAATAATAATAATAATAATGATGATGATGATAATAATAATAATTGGGTGCCACGGTGGTGCAGTGGGAAGCACAATCGTCTCACAACAAGAAGGCCGCTGGTTTGTGCCTCGACTGGGTCAGTTGGCACTTCTGTGTGGAGTTTGCATGTTCTCCCCACGTTCGCATGGGTTTCCTCCGGGTGCTCCGGCTCCAAAAACATGTGGTATAGGTGAATTGGGTAGGCTAAGTTGTCCGTAGTGTATGTGTGTGAATGAAAGTGTATGGATGTTTTCCAATACTGGGTTGCAGCAGGAAGGACATCCGCAGCGTAAAAGATATGCTGGATAAGTTGGCGGTACAACCCGCTGTGGCGACCCAAAAATAATAAAGGGACTAAGCCGAAAAGAAAATGAATTTATGAATGAATAATAATAATTGTATTTAGGGTGGCACTGTGGCTCGGTTGTTAGCACTGTCGCCTCACACCTAGAAGGTAGCTGGTTGAGGTCTCGGCTGGGTCAGATGGCATTTCTGTGTGGAGTTTGCATACTCTACCTATATTTGTGTGAGTTTCCTCCGTGTGCTCCATTTTCCCCCACAGTCCAAAGACATGTGGTACAGAAGAATTAAATAAACTAAATTGGCTGTAGTGTATGTGTGAGAGTGTATGGGTTTCCCAGCAGGCACGTGCACAGGTAGGGCCCAAGCCCTTTTTTCTCTTCCCTTCCCTTCTCGATCGCCAACCCACAGACCCCCCCCCCCCCCCCCCCCCTATTGCATGAATTGTATTTAGCAAGGATGCATTAAAAGAATCCAAAATGACAATAAAGCCATTTAGAATGGTTTAAATATTTAGATTTACATTCTGT
The DNA here is from genome assembly GCF_903798145.1 of Danio aesculapii. Lineage (NCBI taxonomy): Eukaryota > Metazoa > Chordata > Actinopteri > Cypriniformes > Danionidae > Danio > Danio aesculapii. The sequence goes on along the minus strand of NC_079436.1, from coordinate 34,325,067 downwards.
TTTTACAAACCCTTTTACTAATAAAAAATAAATTAATTAATTAAATGACAGTGGCACAACATATGAAAACATGAATACTGAAAAAAACTGCTTCGATATCACATAAATAAGTTACATTTTAAAATATAAAAAATATAATTAAATAATTATAAAATTTTTCACAGTTTGTTTGAATAAATGTGTATGCACGCGAAAAGTCTATTTTCAAGTTTGCTATATAAATATTGAAAAAACATTTAAGCAAAAAAAGTAATTTACCGTTGTGGGTCACAAACACTTAATTTGATATATTACTGACCATTAGCACATTTTGGCAGGCCAAGAATAAGGTCTAGCACTGCTATCATTTGAATAGTTAACTGTTTTAGCTTTGCCAAAGTAATTTATAAAACTGAAATTAAACATGTACAGTCTGCAATAATCGCATATTTATCAATTCAAATGAGATGCAGGCAGCCTTTATGACTCTGGGTGGTAAATGACAGTTCTGCCAGGAAACATGTACCCAGTGGCTCTGTGATTGACTGATCACTGTAGATATCCAGCAGGCTCCCAGCTAGTGCTTTATGCATGAGAAATACATACCTTTGAAAATGTATCTCTTCAAAGATAAATATATACTATACTTTAAATGAGCTGTTAGAGGCAGGACAACATATCTTTGCAAATGTTGCTAATCAGAACCCAGCAAGAGGTAAACAAAATGTTTCGATCTTTACAGCTATTTAAATCAAATGTTTAATACATTTAATGTGTCTTTGATCTCATAAATCTATTATTTGTTCCTGAGTAAATCATTTTGACTTAGTGAAAAATTAAGTTGCATACACTACCTGACAAAAGTCTAGTTGTCGATCCCAATTCTAAGAGCAACAAATATAACTTGACTTCTAGTTGATCGTTTGGAAAAGTGACAGAAGGCAGATTTTTCAGATGAATCATCTGTTGAACTGAATCACATTCATCACAAATACTGCAAAAGACCTATTCGTACCCGCATGGGCCCAAGATTCTAACAGAAATCACTCAAGTTTGGTAAAATCATGGTTTGGAGTTACATTCAGCATGGGGGCATGCAAGAGATCTGCAGAGTGGATGGTAACATCAACAGCCTGAGGTGTCAAGACATTTGTGCTGCCCATTACATTACAAACCACAGGAAAGGGCAAAATCTTCAGCATGATAGCACTCCTTCTTATATTTCAGCCTCCACAAAGTTCCTAAAAGCAAAAAAGGTCAAGGTGCTCCAGGACTGGCCAGCAAAGTCACCAGACATGGACATTATTGAGCCTGTTTAGGGTAAGATGAAGGAGGAGGCACTGAAGATGAATTTAAAGTATCTTGATGAACTCTGGGAGTTTATTATATCCTATACTGTACATTATTTCTGTTAATTGACAAGACTTTTGTCTAAGCAAAGTCAGACATTACCGTCCTAATTAAAATCAAGGTATGTTCATATTTTATTTTAGTAAAATAAGCATAATCTAGAGGCCTTTGCCTTACTTATAAGCAACTTCTGATACCAAATGATGAACTAGAAGTCACGTTATTATTTGTTGTTCCTAAAACTTGGATAGGTGACAAGACTTTTGTCAGGTAGTGTATACAGGGGTTGGACAATTACAATTAAACTCTTGGTTTTAGACAACAATAACTCATTAGTATGATTAAGGGTCTACTTTTGTGACCAATACAGCATCAGTTCATTTTGGGAATAACCGATACAAATCCTGCACAGTGGCTAGAGAGATTCTGAGCCGTTCTTCTTTCAGAAAAATGCCAGGTCACTTCAAGATGCTGGTAGATGAAAACGTTTAAAAAAGTTCCTCCAAAACACCTTATAGTGGCTCAATAATATTAGGTTCGGGTGACTTTGCAGGACATGGGAGATGTTCAACTTCACTTTCGTGTTCATCAAACCACTCTGTCACCAGTCTTCCTGTGTGTATTGGTGGATTATCATCTTGATACACGGCATCGCATTCAGGATATAATTTTTGAAATATTGGGTACACATGGTCCTCCAGAATGGTTCGGTAGTCCTTGCCAGTGGCATGCCCATCTAGCACAAGTATTGGGCTGTATGCCCTGATATTGCATCCCAAACCAAAACCATCACTGATTCACCACCACGCTTCACTCTGGGCATGCAAAAGTCTGGGTGACATGCTTCTTTGGGGCTTCTCCACACCATAACTCTCCTGGATGTGGGAAAGACGGTGAGGGTGGATTCATCAGAGAACAACAGATGTTTCACATTATCCATAGTCCAAGATTTTTGCTGCTGGCACCATTGAAATTGAAGTTTGGCATTGGCGTGATTGACCAAGGGTTTGAATATAGCAGCCTGGCCATGTATATTGACCCTGTGGAGCTCCTGAAGAACAGTTTTAATGGAAACAGGAGAGTTGAGGTGCACTTTTAATTCTGCAGTGAGTTGGACAGTTGTGGTTTCATGTTTTTTTTTTATACAATCCAGGTTAGCACATTCCATTCAGACAGCTTCCTCGTATCCACAGTAACTCCTGTTGGATGTGGTTTGTCCTTCTTGGTGGTATGTTGACATTACCTAGAAGACCTGTTCTTGATACATTACAAAAACTTATTGTCTTGGTCACAGATGTACTAGTGAGATGCACACCAATGGTTTGTCTTCTTTTGAACTATTTTAATACTAGAACTATGTTTTTAAAATTGGTAATTTAATAACTTTGTTAAAATAAAACCCATACAACTATGTCTTTCAAACAAAATTTTCACTGTGACTTTTGACTGATGACTTCTCCAGTTTATTTATATTTGTGTGTGAGCAGTATTGGATTTAGACAGGGAGAGTGACTGTGTAGAATTACTTATTAATGAAGTTTTTAAGTCCTGAGTAATTCCTCTCGCTGCACAGCCACAGAGAGAGTCTGCAGGGGATCTATTATTCAGTCAAATTAATGAAACCAAAGTGCAAGGATCAGGTAGCTTGAGACACAACATGGCGCGTTCTTGTTTAATAAATGTCCCCCGAAGCCTGATGGGAACAGGGGAGATGAACAGAGGCTCTGAGAGGCCTGTTATCAGTCCAATTCTCATCTCGGCTTTTACACATCCTCTGTGCTCCCAATTCTGCTTTAAAGCACACACAGCTCCTGTTACTGTCACTCCATATCCTTTCTTTCATTAGTATCCTCTTCTCCTGTTTGATTGAGATGGTCTTATGTTTTTTTGTGAATCCCACACCACACAGTTGAGGTGTTCATTGAGAATGCATCATACATAAAAAAAAAAAAAAAGAAGCACAGTGCGATTGTTGAACTGTGGCAGTGCCAAGGCCTCATCTTTTAGATTTCATTTTTGAGGAAAGCAATGCAGGGTCCCAGCGGTCCAACTTTGATTCATTTAGAGCAAGAAGATTCCCTTTTCAAAACCCAGCGGAGCTCCTCTTTTGAATTATAGATGCAAACGCAAGGAACTTGTCAACAAATGATAACAATGTTGGATTGATTCCTGCTGCAGATGATGGGAGAAATGCCTGTAAAGTGAATGTATTACCATTCATTTTGATGTACCTGGGCGCCTGTTGACTATGTTTTGCTTGACAGGAACAGCTATAAAACTGAATAGATCAATTTCTGCTTACCAAATTGCAATCTTTACTGGCAAAATGCAGATAAAGCTATTTGAAATTTATGATGTAAACAGAAAAACAACATTCTGTCTCTGCTTGAGATTATTCATCAATCTGTTTTATACATTAGTTATGAGAAGTGTGTTGCACATTTTTTCAACAATAAAACAGAAGCAAAAGCAATTGGATGATGATGCAAAAGACCTAGAACTAGACCTACTACAGGTCTGTCTACAATATAAAAGCTGATACATGTTCTTTTTTTATTTTATTTTATAAAAAAAAGACACAATTAAAATGCACAGAAACTACTTACTTTACTGTGTGCCTTATTTGCTGGCATCAAAATTATTGTTTCCTAAAGATAAACAAAAAAGCAAAAAATAAAAATTGTTTTCTGAAATTTACGCATTTAGACTTATTATATTTAGACCCGGGGTCTCAAACTCGCAGCACACAGGACAATAGTTTGTGGCCCCCACCTTAATTTGAAAGTTTTATGTTAGAGCAGTCCGCGAGTTAGATATGTATGACACTTTACAGTGTTGTGTGCGGAGCTGAACGAACCTACCAATCACGATGGGGTATATGGATCTCAGGGGCGGGACATCAGCTGGGGTTGATGCAGCCAGAGAAACATTTCTCAATGAGTGAAAATACAGCAGCGTTGACATTGAGTGTTTTCATCCGTGCATGGCTGGCTGCCTCATTTATATTCTACATTCGTCACACTTCAAAAATAAAGATTTTTAAGTTTCTGCTCAGAGGGAATTATACATAGATAAATGTATATAAATCAGTGCTTAATTTGAGCCTGACCTTGCCGGATCTGTTTTGGAAAATGTCAGATATTCGTGTTTTGCTTTCCGGTGTTTATTTGAATTGTTTCAGTATTAACTTGGGCGTGGTAAATACCTGAATGTGTGTGTGTGTGAAAATAAATTATGGCTTAGTGGCCTACCTAAATTATATCTGTATTTTCAAAATAGCAAAAGGCGGTCAAGCATATTGGATTTTTTTTTAAATCGCGATTAAATATGATAATGAGCCTGATCAAACAAGATCTCAAGAAGCTGGAATAGCATCTCTAAGTTCAGGATAGCGGGAGACAGAAGCAAAGCGATTTAAGTCTGCCACAGTACACAATGGAAGAGTGGACTGTGGACTCTTCTTAAAAAATTAGACAGAGTGAGTTTTTTAATTACTATTTTTCATTTGGAAGTGAACTGAAATGGCACTTAGAGAGTTAATGTGAGGTCTCTCTCTCTCTGATGAAATAAATCAAAGTGATGTGTACGCAGCAGAATAAAAACAAAATAAGGAACTCAATGCAGGTCATTTGCATTGCTCCACTTGCATTGTATTTGCAGTGCCTCACACAATGAACGTTACATGTATTTCTATATGTAAAAGTAGTCAAAACAAATGACAACAACACAGTGTTTCTTCTTTTTCCTGTAAAAACAGCTCGGCGGATAACAGTAAATCTAATTATTATTATTATTATTATTATTATTATTATTATTATTATTATTATTATTATTATTATTATTAATTACTGATTACTTTTAAATTTGTTTACCTTTTCATTTTATTTCTTGTTAAAAAATAAAAATAAAGAGATTGGAGAAGATTGGAATTTTTTTTAACCAAGTTTTTCTTGTGGAGAACCTGATGCTGCCCAGCCTCACCCAAGTAAATTGAACTGAAGACCCCTGATTTAGACCATATTTCTTGAGGTCCAGCATGTTCTCAGTTTGTCTTGTCTGTCTGTGTTTCTTTATTTATTAATTTTGCATAATGGTTTAATTTGTTGATATACTTAAATACTTTAATATTGGCCTCAGAATAAATAAGTGAACAAACAAATAAATAAATAAATAAATAAATAAATAAATAAATAAATAAATAAATAAATAAATAAATACACAAACAAACAAACAAATAAATAAATAAATAAATATGATTGAATAATAATAACAATGATTACAATGATTGAATAATAATAACAAAAATATGTAATAATAAGCGATATATAATGATACATTTGCTCAAATGTTTTAGCTGGATAACTTTGGATGACTTTTTGATGGATCAAATTTTTTGGGGCTTATTTCTGTACAAGGTGTTTGGAGAAAAACTGTCCAAATAATGTAAAAGTGTTGCACAGTAAACTATAAATACACCTATGTGAAAGAAAGAAAAAAAAAACTGTAAAGTGAATTATAATAAAGTGCAACATTCATAAAGCACATTAAAACTTGAACTACTTAATATTTAACTTTAACCGCTCAGATCTCTAGCTAAATTTATCTGTATTTTTACATTCTAATTTCCTGAACCTAATCAAATATAATTTATAATAGCGCTATTTCTCTGGCTCAGAATATCCTAAAGTTAAGCTATTTCATTTCATCTGTGTACTTTGTCTAATTTATGGCCCAGTCAAGGATACACCAAAAAGGAAAAGAAATAATATTTCAAATCCAGGTCACTCAAGCTGCATAAGCCCCAGTCTTACATTACAAAGATTCATTGCTTGCCGCATTACTGTCCTCACAGCTCTCGCTCAATTAAGCTTTCATTACTTAATACTGTTCACTCAAGAGAGACACCTTGAGAGAAATCTGCAAATGAAACGACAGATGAATCAGAGCCGAGCTGCATTTCGGTCCCTCCTGCTCTTTAAAAGGAGCTGAGATACAACTGCACTTCACTGAACACATTGATTTTACACAGCAGAAAAGATGGACACTCATTCAGCAGAGCAGAAAGGCAGACCAATAGATTATTTCATGATTAATCTGGCAAAAATTCTAACTACACAGTGTAAGGCAAATTTTTATTTGTGTAACCTTTTAATAAAAAATAAATCTCATGCTGATTTTAATTTATTTTAATAAACAATGGGATTAACAAAAACTGGACAACAAAACTTCTTTAATCGTTTCATTGACAAAACAAATAAACAAACAAAAATACAAAGAAATAAAAATCTTATTTTGTCATTCTTAACAAGATAATATGCTTAATAAGTCCACAATGAGTGATCATGTCTGTTTCTCTTTATCTAAGTGCTATTATAAGTTTATGTGACTAGTTATTAGTTACCCTAATTTCACCTGCCATGTTCATTCATTCATTCATTTTCTTTTCGGCTTAGTCCCTTTATTAATCCGGGGTCGCCACAACGGAATGAACCACCAACTTATCCAGCACATGTTTTATGCAGAGGATGCCCTTCCAGCCGCATCCAACTCACACTCATACACTACAGAAAATTTTGCCTTCCCAATTCACCTAAACCACATGTCTTTGGACTGTGAGGGAAACCGGAGCACCCGGAGGGAGAACATGCAAACTCCACACAGAAACGCCAACTGACCCAGCCAAGGCTCAATCCAGCAACTTTCTTGCTGTGAGGCGACAGCACTACCAACGGCGCCACTGTGTCACCCTCACCTGCCATGTAAATCCCTTAATTATAATTTTTTCATCTTACTAAAATGTACATGTATGGCTGTGAATGTACTATATGTGACAGAAATGTGGCTGTGTGCAGTCCTTAAATTATTATTATAGCCTAGCAATGTATAATGCGGTCATTTTCAATCCAAAAAGCTTTCTGTTGATCAGCTTGGTCAATTAGCATGACAAAATTAAACAGAAGCAAAATCTGCAATAATCCTCTAAACAATAAACTAAAACTGGCAGTAGATGATGGTAAATATCCAATGATTCAACAATCATTCAATCAATCATTCGAATGATTCATCCAGCGATGAAGTAATCAGCTCTTTATAGGCTATGAATATAAATGATTGGTACACTTGATATGTTCAAAACACAGAATAATTCATAAACAAAAACATCATGAAGATGCACAATGTTTCTGCCCTGGCTTTAAAAGTAATTAATTGAGCAAAAACAGACTGCATTGTATTTAAATATAACAGAATATTAATTTCTTATTTACAAAATCATTGTCACTATTCATTACAAATTCCATATTCAGACTTAATATTCAAAAACAAACTTCATGAGATTAAACTCATTGGTCGTGTGATATTGTTGAATTTTTTCATACAAAATTTTGATAAAAAGTCACATGGGGCATTTTTGCCAGAACATCTTGGAAAATTCTAAGGTACAAATGATCATTAATAAATAATAAATAGGAACAAAGTGATCATTTTTAATTTCAGTCTAAACAGCTTTCTGTTTGTCAGCTTAGTCAATTAGCAGGACAAAATAAAACAGGAGCAAAATCTGCATGCAGAACTTTTCCACCACACACAAAATTCAAGACATGCAAAATCCCACTGGAATGGCTGAATTTGCTTACAAAATGTGCCACTGTAAATGTTGCCACACCACTGACATGAATTGTTTTGAACTATTTAGGAAAACGTTTAAACTTAATGACTGACTCCATAACAATAAAAGTCAATGGGATTGAAAACAGCGTTGGACTTTCTCCATGTGTAAATGATTTTGGAAAAAAGGTTTTGTTTAATGGAATAATCCTCTAAACAATAAAATAAAACTGGCAGTAAATGATGATAAATGTCTAATGACACTATTGAGTCATTTATTCAATCAATTCATTCAAATAAATGATTCACTCATCAATAAATTAAACTGCTCTTTATATTAATATGAATAATTGGTTCATTTGATTTGTACAAAACACAGATTCATTCAGAATCAAAACACCAAGAAAATGCACAACGTTTCTGCTGTGGCTTTAAAGAAATTTGTTTTCATTGTGTATAAACAGACTTCACTTTATCTAAAACATAACAGAATATAAATTTCTTTTGGCCTGTTCCCACTAAGTGGTACGGTACGGTGGGGTTCGGTACACTTTTATGGCTGTTTCCACTGTCAAAGGGTACCGAATAGCGAACCGTACTGTACCATACCACCTTTTGGTTACCCTTTGCAAAGGATACCTAGCACAATAAAGGGTACCAAAGGCGGAGCAAGATGTGCAGCAGAATGCTATTGGTTTACAGAGATACTGTACGTCACTCGCAGAAGCAGGAGAATGAAAACAAAGGAAGCGCCATTTTTAAAAACACTATAATAATATATACATATAATAACGAGTCATGGTCGACCCAAGCTCAAACAAACCTTGTTGTCCACTTGATAAACAGCCACAAAGCCAAAAGGAACAAAATCTACTGTGTCCTGTTGCTGTTTTATGAGCCCATCTAAAAGTGCGAGTGGTTTCACTTTCTCCAGAGAACTCGCAGCGCATCTATATTTGACATAACAAACTTCTTGAGCTCATATTAATAACGTGCGCATGATCATTAAAGCACTTCTGATATCCGACCCTTTCAGAAAGGGACAAACGCGAGAGTAAAGTGCGGAAAAGCAAAGGAGAAGCCAGAAAAAACAGCAGCAAATGATGTTTCTGCAACATAAAATGAACAAACTGCCACGTTTAACTATTATCATCACCTTTTGGACTATTATGAACTTGGAATGACGGAATTACTTTTTAACAAGAGGTTACATGTGCTGGAGAAGATTTAAGACACATACAGTATGAGAGGTTTGCACTGACTGTGGGCTATATGTTGCGTGTTGTTTTTGAACCCAAATTAGGACTAAATTTATGCTGTGTAGTTTTTCTGTAATTTGTAACATATCGGAGACTGTAAGGGTCTGTATGTGTTCACATATGTTGCATGTATTTATTTATTTATTTTATATAATTGCTGAAGAATAATCATTGATCTGCAGTTTTAATAAATTATGTTCATAGAAAGGTTAGTAATGAACATTTATACACAAGTATTTAGGTGTACAAAGCATCTGTTTTGTGAGAAGTGCTCCTCGTATGATATGTGAATGACCCATACAGTTTTACTTTGACATTTCCTCAAGGGAGAATAACGTTGACTGAAACTTTCTGTCATACACCACGCCCACCAAAAGGATACCCTCTTGGCAATGGAAACGCAAGCCTGATAAAGGTGACTCGTACTGACCTGTACTGTACTGTACCTTTCAGTGGAAACGAGCCATTATTTATCAAACTGAAAATCAGTCACCCAAACTACTCAGGACAAAACAGGACAAAATAGTCTATTGGAGACTTGATTACTTTGGGACACAAATTAAAGACAGAATGGGGTATTTTTGGCCACAATATCTTGAATTGTATTACCATATAACTGCATTCTATATCATTTGAGTTACTGTCCATTGTCACCATTCATTTGTATGAAATGTAAGAAGAATTACACTTGTCTGGAGGCAGTGCTTTAATTATGTATACAAAGTTTTTCTTTCATAAATATTATAAAAATGACACGTTAAAACAACAGCCCTAATTTAGTGGTTTCACAAGGGGGTAAAAAGTTTAGAGCAACTTCATTTAAGTGAGTGATGAAGGAAGTTTCCTAGTTGGCTGAACTTTCCTTTCAAGCATCTTCCTCAGAGTGTTTGCTGCTATTTGTGTCAGCCTTTCTAGATGAGCTGTGTGAAGTGAGGAATCATGTCATACCTGTATCTGGGTCACACTGGTGCTCACAGGGGTCCAGGAGACGCCGGCCACACAGATCATTGACCCAGGGGCCGCTGGCATTCTGCTGGTAGTACAGCAGCACCTGGGCAGGGTTCAGCCAATCAGAGGCGTCCAGCTGACTGCCCTGAAGCAGAACAAACCTGGAACCTGCAAGAGAAGAACGATAGAGGACATCTGTCAGGAGATGTTAAAAGTACATTAGAGAACTCGATTGGTGAGCTCACAAATGATGTAAACTAGACATTTAAAAGACAATTTTTTATTGATGTTCCGATTCAGAACCATAAAGCTAAAGGTACAGATGGATGAATGTATGCAATTGAGGTACAGTCTCATACTTTGTCAAAGGAAATAACAACTTTAATAGAGGGAGTTGTTTTAGAGAGCTATATTTAATCGCTATACATTTTACATTTTTCCTTGGCCCAATATGTACCTGCTATGTGTATAGAAATAATGCTGATATGATATATGAAACACAATATGTAGATGCAAAATATATTGAGTGGATCTGTTTGTAAATCCGACTTTGAAAGTGTCAGTGCCTCACCAGCCATAAACCTCACTGCACATCACGCAGCACTCATGTCTCATCACAAAGTGGCAAACAAAACTGACATTTAGCCTACAATCCTTGCACAATATTCACTTTTATCTGTTATCTCTCTCTTTTGGTAGTGCCTAATCTTAACATGAGATTTTGGAAACCAGATCTAAATCTGGTTGGGTGCGGAATAAAACCTTGCGGGAGCGGGACTAAAAATTCAGTCCCGTGCAGATCTCTACTCTATACTGCTCAGGATAAGATGTTAAACTGAGGTCCTGTCTCTCTGTGGATGTTAAAAATCCCAGGATGTCGTTCAAATTTGCCCACTGACCTCTGTCCATCAAGGCCTCCTAACCATCCCCATATAATAATTGGCTTCATTACTCTGTCTCCTCTCCACCAGTCAGCTTGTGTGTGGTGTGAAGTCTGGTGCAATACGGCTGCTGTCACGTCATCCAGGTGGATGCTGCATATCGGTGGTGGATGTTTTTCCCCAAAAATGTGTCAAGTGCTTTGAGTGTCCAGAAAAGCACTATATAAAATGTAAGGAACTATTGTTATTATTAATTATTTTCTTTTCTCTAATTTATGAAGAGTTTAGATGCATGTGTCTAAGTGCCATATGATTTTTTTTTTTAAATGTACATTTTTTCTCAAGCTCTGTGTATAATTTCAGTAATATCACTTTTATAAGAAAGACATTTTTTTTCTTTAAAGCATAGAGAAATATCTGAACAAAAACAAATGCTGAGAAAAAATGTTAACTATATGGAAACTCCAGATGGCACTTAGATTCTTCATAACTCTTCATATACACTACTGGTCAAAAGATTACACTTCTCTTAAAAAATATAAATTAGGCTAATATACTTCTTAATATCTGTAAAATATATTTTTAAAAGCATCCAAAAATGTCAATATATATTTGAGTTATATTTTTTTAAATAGTAATTATGAAAATTATGGTAATATATAAAAATATGGTATACTATATACACAAATTCTTTTATCATTTGGGTTTAATCACAATCTGTTTCAGTCTGGAACAAAGTAATAATGTTGGCAACTAAATATATTTGGTTTCACTGGCTTCCGGTTCATCAATATAATAATAATAATAATAATAATAATAATAATAATTATTATTATTATTATTATTATTATTATTATTATTATTATTATTATTATTATTATTATTACTATTATTATTGTAATAATAATATTTGGTTAACAGCATTATTAGAAAATGTCTATTTTTAGCACATAAATAAATAAAAATAAATAAATAAATACATAAATAAATAAATAAATAAATAAATAAATAAATAAATAAATAAATAAATAAATACACACGTTTATAGACAACAGAAGGATAAATGATGGCATATTTTGGGTGAACTAATTTTTACTACATAATTTTTTTTATTCACATAGATAATTTCTGAGTTATTCACTAATTTGCTTCCTATAAGCTTTCATCTTATTCATGCGTTTTATGAGTCTTTAAATTATTTATTCAACCTATCAACCAAAGCAACTGTAATTATCCACTATAGAATGTATGTCAAATCAGCAGCACTAAGAGACTCGAGAAAGAGTATTTAAGCAGCATGATCACTTTTCAACTCTTAGAATAAACGTGTTTTATATTTTTAAAGCTAAATCAAAATCATTATAGCTAAAATGCTATTCATTATACACATTCTATGATTCATGATTAATGCATACTGTAGTTGTGGATAAGATTAAAAAAATACATTTAAACTAGAAGCGTGATATATCCTTCTGAATATTTTACAGCCATGAATGCCACACTGAACAGAATTTATTCAGAAAAAAAAAAAAATCAAGTTTCATCATCTCTGCTTTGACATCAAGTTTTACCCTGTAATAATGTTAGACAGTTATAGACACATCTTAAATCTGATTTTTCAGATTCAAAAGGCGAGCTGCGAATCCTTCAAGGCTCCTCCTTTCAGATTTCTTTCACTTAGACATCTATGTGAATGTTAATCTACCCTAAAGCTCCAGACCCCATAGAAAAAGAGCTCTGCATGAAAGACAAAATGACAGATGAGCAAAGCCAGTCACAATCCATCATATCAGCCCAAACTCTAGAAATGACATCTCAAATGCCTATGAGCTGAAAGAAAGAGGGAGAGAAAAGAGAGAAAGGGGGAGATACGAGCTTGTAGAATTGGACTGCAGGTGCACCATTGATATTCAATAACAAGCTCATCCAACACAAACACATCTTGGGTCCAAAGCACAAACAGAGAACCCATGGGGAAAGTGGCTAGTTGTTGTTTATGGCTGTGTACAAGTGTATGTTTCAGTGTATGTAACCTAAACAAGCGCTTTTATAACTTATATTTTTTTATAGATTGTCAATAGCTTAGTTGTAAACTCTTTTTTTCTAGTTGTTTAGTCTTTCTGTCAGAAGCTACTTTTTTTCCTAAAGAAACAGCAGTATCGCTTGACAAAATGCTAGATCACAGTTTTGTTTTCTCTCTGAAATACTCACACAGAGCCAAGCTGAAGAAGGAAATAATCCATCAATAGTTCTTCCCTCTTTACAAATGTTCTCATTCGTTTGTTTAGATTTAGTGATTTGTGTACTGCACTTTCATGTATTGATTTGTTTGTAAGCTACTTTTTTGTATTACCCGAGTTCATCAAAAAATCCAAAGCAATGAGTATTGTGATAGCAAACATGGCAGTTATTAATAATTAATAATAATTAACGTTTGATATAAATAAGCTCATTAAAATGTTCATTTTAAAATAGTAAATCTTATTATTATTCTTATTATTATGTTATTTTTGGTCAGGAAGCTTCCTGAAACATTTCAAATAGATTTCATTATAATATACTTTGGCTTTACAAACTGTAATGACTGTAGATGGCAATTTCTCTAGACTACAGGTGTCAAACTCAATTCCTGGAGGGCCACAGCTCTGTGGTTTACTTCCAATCCTAATTAAACTCACCTGATCAAACTAATTGAGTACGTCAGGCTTGTTTATAACCTACAGGTAAGTGTGTTGAAGTAGGGTTATACTGTGCAGGGCTGCGGCCCTCCAGAAAGTTTGACAGAGTTTGACACCCCTGCTCTAGACCTAAATGATACTGACCATCTGAATCTAACCATTTCATGTCAACACATATTTAAGACAACAAGTTATTATTATATGAACTATGATTAGCCTCAAAATAGGCCTAATATTTTGTGTGATTTTTATTGTACACATTTAGTGCATTGAATAAAACAATAATCGTAAAATAAAATAAAACAGATAGGCTACATGCAAAAATATATATACAAATTACATTACAAATATCATAATCTGTGGTGAGTTCTTGTCACATAGGAGCACATTTTATTTATTTATTTATTTTTTTTATTTATAGTTTGAAATAAAAAAGTTTATTTATTTAACTAAATTACTTCTTGGATTCTGTATCACAATAGTCCATAGATGTACAGTCAAGCCCCCTTTATTCATCCGTGGTCACCACAGTGGAATGAACCACCAACATATCCAGCATATGTTTTACATAGCAGATATCCAGCTGCAACCCATCACTGGGAAAGACCCATACACTCTCATTCAGATACATACACTATGGACAATTTAGTTTACCCAATTCATCAATAGCGCATGTCTTTGGTCTGTGGGGGAAAACAGAGCACCCGGAGAAAACTAAGTAAAATGAGATGTTCCACAAACCGTTCTAAATTTACTTTTGTGTCTGAAGCAATTCGGTTAAGTAATAAATGTAGTTAGTCAATAGATTATTATTTATAATTTATATATATATATATATATATTTTTTTTTTCTCTCCTTTTTTTCTTTTTCTTTTCTTTTACTTTTTTTGTTTGTGTACTTGGTGTTAAATGTTGATGTTTATTTTGTGAAGTGTGTCATTCTGTTATATGTGAAGCACCACCATGTCAAAATTAATTGCCGCATGGGGTATAATAAAGCTTTAAACTAAAAAAGTACATCCAAACAAAATCTGCAAATTATGCAAATTACATAAAAAATTTAATAAGCTGGGCGACGTGGTGGCACAGTAGGTAGTGCTGTTGTAGAAGGTCGCTGGTTCGAGCCTCGGCTGGGTCAGTTGGCGTTTCTGTGTGGAGTTTGCATGTTCTCCCTGCGTTCGCGTGGATTTCCATCGGGTGCTTCGGTTTCCCCCACAGTCCAAAGACATGCAGTCCAGGTGAATTGGGTAAGCTAAATTGTCTGTAGTGTATAAGTGTAAATGAGTGTGTATGAATGTTTCCCAGAGAGAACTGGCCCAATGTAATCCTGTTTACATGAAATGAGCCTGCTCCACAGCAGGTTTGAGCTACCAGAACTGTTGCTATGACAACAACTCTTGCATCAGTTTTGAAGAACGAAACGATCCTGGATCGTGTCAAATCGTCAATAAATAAACCAACTGAGTAATCCACGTACGAAGAACAGACCCTTGAGTAACATCTATGTTGATCCTGGAACGTCATTTTTGTTCGAAAATATAATCCATACCTATTCCCTAGCCCTAAACCATAACTGTAAATTATTCTCAGAATCAGAGAGGAATAATAGTTGGGTAACAATCATGTAGAAGTGCATAAACCTAACCTTAAGCCTAAACTGTAAATGTATGCTTTAATTCTGATTGGCCGATTGGAATGTTGTTCCAGGATCAACATACAGTAGATGTTAATCCAAGAGCATGTCCAACTTGGTAAAATCACACTAATCTATGAATAACTTCAGGTTTGACTGTTTGTAAATGGGATTTAAATCTACAATATTTGACCCAATTTTGTCCAAACGTATGATTCTCCTTTTTCACTAATTTTAAATGTAACAACAGGAAGATAAAGTTCAAATAACACTACAGGTTATGCACCAGGCTTACTGCAGTTGAGCTAACATGCTAAAGCTAACAACAATCAAATCGAGAGAATGCGTGTCTAAAAACCTGTGTTAAAAATAAAATAAACATTAGTATTTAATGCGAAACCATAACATTTAAAAATTCATTAACTGGTACACAGTGTACGGTACAAGAACACGGTGTATAGTACATTGTTTCAAACACAACTAGAGACTATGCATTTGTGTCCGATTGTGCTTTGATGCTTTCAAAACACATCTGTGATTTTCACCAGGGACAAAGCAGAAGTCGGTGTGACATTTGCTTTAGTACAGTAATAGTTATGGTGGAAGATGGGGGGCTGAGGAGCCCCGCTGTTCAGGGGCCGGACAGGAAGTAGAGCGGGTGATGAGATTACCGTCTGCAATGAGGTGCTCCGGTACGTGGAGGATCACTCTGACGTTCAGGCTACAGGAAAGGTGAGACGCACAGACCAGGCCGATCACACAGCTCACCACGCTGATCAAAGTGAGGGTGGTCTTGTTGATAGGACTCCGTGGGGAACCTGAGGAGAAGACAGAGAGAAAGCAATAAACGAGCGATGCTACAAGTCTGGAAAGTTCACATTTTTATGTGCATGTCGGGAAGGCACAAGGGAGACAGTTAAAAAACAGACCACATCAGGGTTGGTGGTCCATGAAAGGAGCACTGGATCAAACCAGCCAGCCAAACTCTGAGAGCGCCAGTAGCTCTGGCACGAATAGAGCAGTGGGGAGATAACGGTTTACCTTTTGATGCATGCTGCTTTTATGCTAAATACTGCAAATGGCACTTTTTTTGGGGGAAAAATAAGTTGTTTTCCATCCATTTTTGTGTGATACAGCCAAGCTGGTTTGGTGTAGTGCTGTGCCGTACATCTGTTACATGTCAAATCAAGGCACACAACATTGCTAGTGGTGTATGAGTATTATAATACAGCAGAAAGACATTAACGACATACAGTCACAAATGTACGAGGACACAAGACAACATATGAGGACAAAACACATCCTTAATTCCAATTCTATACATTTTGACAGTAGGACCTCTTGCCATCATGTTTTAATGATGTGGTTCGCAAACTGGGGGCCGCGGAATAATTTCAAGGGGCCGCGAGAGTGATGTAAAAATTGCTTAATTTTCAGTGATTTAAAATAGATATTTTAAAGTATTACAAGTAAAAGCTACAAACAAATATTGTCACATATTTTTAAAAGATATTACTGATTTTAAAAAAAGTGAATCGAACATCATAACTGTGCAGTGACTAACTCGCTAGTTATCACTACAGCACGCATCTACTTTGACTAAGCATAAGAGCAAGATGCCATCAGACCAAAGTAGGAATTGTCAGAAATATTAGGACGAATTCATAAAGTATAGATTCGCTTGCTCTAATGTCAACAGTAACCATTTACAGGTAAGCCAAAATTAATGTAATATATAGTAAATATAGTTAAAATACTGTGAACGTCTTAAAAGAAGTTATTTTTAATGTGTGTATATGCTTTGGTTGTTGGGGGGTGCGAGTTCTTGAAGATCTTACATCGGGGTCGCTGGCTTAAAAGTTTGAGAACCACTGTTTTAATGCACTGGATACCTTTTCTTTTTTCAGCAACGCAGAGTCAATTATTTTCAATAATTTTCCTTTTGTGTCATAATGCATTTATTTGAATTAATTATTTGTATGTGTTACATGGATCTGTTTTGTTTTTGGTATGGTTGTGTGCTTTGTTTCTGCGCTTGTCTGAATTTTTTGTGGAGTTTGCGAATGCTTGTCCGGATTGGATGACGCAGGTGACATCATTGGAAGTCCCTGTGTATAAGGCAGATGGCTATGCCAGCTCACTCTCTCTATCTCTCTCGCTCTTACACTGTCTGGTTGGCGGTGTGGCCAGAAGCACTCCGCATAGCGCTCTTTTCATTACTATGTTTTTGTTTAAGTGCCCCTATTATGGGTTTTTGTAAATAATCTTCCATCCATTGTGTAACACAGCACTAAGTAAATGAAAACATCCAGCTGAGGTTTAAATCTGAAGTCTTTAAAACTATTGATTCTTTAAAGAAATAGTCGACTCAGAGTCTAATAAATGAATCAAGTTGGGTTTGGATCTTTTGCTTGAATGCGTCAACGTCGACACGGTACATTACCAAATATGTAGTGCCAGTTCTGGTAAAAAGTGAATGTGCCTTTCACTTCAGACACTAGCGGATTGTGGGGAATCACGACTGATCATTACGCAAAGATGACGATCACTGGTAGATGGAGATTCGGCTGCGGGAATAAAGGGTTAAAGTTCATTTTCACAACAATGCCACAGTATAGCTAACCTAGTGCTGTGTTTGTTTCTGTCATTATTCTGACTATAATTGTCAGACTGTTGTGTATGGGACTTTGTCTGACTTTGACAGTGTCAGTAACAGTTACAGCTCATATGGATCAGTTTCTTCTTTCTCCGGATCATAATATGCAAGTATAATTAAAATTGTTGTCTGTGTAATAACTCCCCTGAAAGAACAGCTATAGTCAGGGAACAGGTTTGTTTAGCTACCATATCTCCGAAAATATTTCTTGTTGAACCTAAGTTTAAGACAGTTCTGAAGAAAATAATTGGTCCAAACAGGTACCAGAAAGGCATACCTAATAAATTGGCAAGTGAGAGTTAAATGTATCAATGATAAAATATGTGGCATGCCATTTGTGTCTGTTTCAATGCCAAAGGTTTCACCTTGAAATAAAAAGAGTGATACAAAATGTGGACCCAGTGCATTAAAGGTAATCTGAGGACCTTCACAATAAAAGTTGTACAGCTCATAAAAACAAGTGATGTTTAAAACTGTTACAAACATTTCAGTGTAAACATGAACATGCAGCAGACAATGAATTACCAACAATAAATTCAGATGACACACATATGATAATAAAGACAACTTGTTTACATGAAGTGTATGAAACATACTGTACAGTATAGAATAAATCAAAGGAATGAGTCACAAAGAAGTTACAAATTGCATTAATGCTGCAACACATGTATGAAAGGAGGGACCACAGTTTCGCTAAATATTATAATATACAATAGATACTTAATACATCCTTATTTTAAGTGTATATGTTATCTGGATAGGTTGACTTTAAAAGAATTAAAGACAGATGATTGAAAGAAAATAAAAAGCATTGATTCAATCATTTGCACGCATCTTCCCTGATTATTTCTATTCATATAGAAATGGTTACATAACCTTATGGGCAGTTTTAGGAATCTAAAATCTGTTTCATGCTTGTTATATATTCACTAGTGCTTTATTAAGTTAAGACTGACGCAGGTAAAACAAACTGTGCATGGTCTTCTGTACAGCCAATCTCATCTTTTAAGGACTAATTACAGCAAAGAAAAATAAAAGATTTACAATAAAGTAAGAATTTAGTGTAAAAATAATTGAGTCCCCTGAATTACATTGTTTTTGAAAGATTTAGAAGGCTGCTTTACATATTTAACTTTAAAGAAGTTAAATAAATGCCAGCATTTAGCATTTAACTTAAATAGGCACTAAATATTATATATTTTGTATACATTTAAGATATACAGTGCTCAGCATAATTTAGTACACCCCAATTTCAAAATTAATATTTTTATCCATTTCTCAGTGAATATAGCCAATGTATTTTGGTGCATTTAAACAAAACAGATTTTTATTAAAATAATATTTTAGTCACCGAACATATTTAGAAATTGAAAGATAATACAATTCAATTCAAGCTAAATATTGCAAACAAAAATTACAACCTACAAAATTTCAACTAAATGTTTCTATTTTTTGCTTCTCTTGATTTTTCCTCTTTTTAAATTTTCTCTATAACATATCTATTTGGGCGTACTAGTTTTTGGACCGTTATTGTAAGTTATTTTGTGAGATAAGCTCCAGATTTGGCTTAAGTAGTGACTAATCTAATGTTTATGCACAAATATATTGTATAGCTTCCTATTAAAACTATTAATTTAAAAGATATGTGAGAGGTGTACTTATTTATGCTGATCACAGTGTGTACGTATGGATATATGCATGTATGCATGTATGTATGTATGTATGTTTGTATATATATATATATATATATATATATATATATATATATATATATATATATATATATATATATATATATATATATATATATATATATATATTTTTTTTTTTTTTTAACTATTATCAGAAATATTTTGACAGGCTTTAGTTTGTTCAATATATTTAGATATATACAGTATATGGAGAGAGAAACATAATATTATAAATATATATATATATATATATATATATATATATATATATATATATATATATATATATATATATATATATATATATATATATATATATATATATATATATATATATATATATATATTTGAATTAAAAGTATATATAATACATATTTAGCATCAGCGGTTACATATTACTGTACCATCATTTCTTTAAAATTGACAGCTCATATTAACACTTAAATATGTAAATGCGCGCAAACATGTCTATCAACACACTGCTCTCTCCCAGTAACCAGTTCATGCAGCGATCCAGGAGAGGAAAAAAAGTGACACGAGCCATATCTATTATTAACTTAAGTCCAATTAAAGGTGTTGTTGCCACAGCTGACTAGTAGTGTTTTTGACAGCTACAGGGTTTAAGCATTTGCAATTAGAGGGAGAAAGTATTAAAGCTAAGTGATTGTCTGTTAGTTGGCTTTCAAGCAGAAGTTTAGGGAGCTTTGGTCCCTTAAAAAATTGCAATATAAACACAGGGCTCCTCAGGGGAGCCACTCCAGCCATTAGCGTCTGACAACACAGTCCAACTGTTTGTCAAATGCTCTTATAACACTTAACATACACACATTTACTGTGCTTAATATTGAATTGTGGTCTACAGACTGAGCTGCTAAGCTTAAGGTGCTTAAATACTTGTAAGCTCGCATTTAGTCTTCATTCACTTCAGACGACGTCCACAGAGTCTTGAAAGGCTCTGAAGAGTTTTCTTAGCAAACTTAAAAATTGCTTAGGGACCCTCAGTCCAATTTAGAAGACAGCTAAAAAAATGTTAAGCATTTATGCGTTCTTGTAAATTGTTTTAACACAGTATTCAACTGCAATGTCAAATCAATGGCAAAATCTCACACGAAACATCATGCCTCGGTTGGTGAGGAAGTTGTAAGGCGAGTCGCTTCACAACTAACACTTCGTTCGGTTTGAGAACGAAGTGCGACACAAACACTGAATGGCCACAGTCAGTGCAGGCGATGCAGGTTGAAATCATGCGATGGTGTGGAAGTCCTTCTTACCCCCAGAGCCCCACGCCGAGTTGACGTTACCATTTCTCATACCTCGACTGCGTCGGCGGCTGCGGTTTGGGTCGGTGTAGAAAGTCAGCTGAGGCTCGCTGTCTGCCTCTGTCCCAGAGTCTCCATCCGGGTTCAGGAAAGTTGAACCCGCTGTAGAATTCACACAAAAATCATCCATCAAACCAGATTAAATGTCGACCCACTAGACAAACCGGCAAGTTATTTTGTGTGTGAAATAACCATACACAGTGTAGGTAAATATCATGTCGGTCCCAAAAGAAAAGAAAAAAAATACAGAATGAATTGAAGGGGAAAAATATATTTCATCTAAGATTTAGCACAATATTTGCAAGCCCAATGTCCTCATAAGGGTGTGAAATTGAACAAATCTGACAGCATGACAAAAGGGTGATTTTTGTCTAATTGCCAATCACTTTTGTTTACTTATCTAGCATTACTGATTACTACAGCAAGTAATTATAAAGAGCTACAGCTAGATACATCAAATTGGAATAATACTTGATTATTTTTAATGAGGAGATATCTTACAGATAATGCAGAAAAGCCAATGTCAAAATGGTTGTTAAATTACACTTTAAGGTACTTTTCACTTGCATATCATCTCACAGTTTTCATCAATTAATTAAAAACATGAAATTATAAATTAATTCTACAAATAAATACTAGTTTACAATTGTTCTCATGTTTCTGTCAATCTTGTCATATTTGCATTAAATTTGCAATACACGTTTAAGACTGTAACTCGGAAGTGACATTTAATGGAGGAGAAGCTGACAGTGATCAAGGATGCGTTCTATCATTGAAGTGTATGATTTCATGCTTGTTTTTGTAAAAAAAAATTTTTGTCATGCCCTGTCACATTTTTTTATAAGTGAAGTATATATATTTATATACAAACACACACATACTTACACAGTTGAAGAATTATTAGCCCCCCTGAATTATTAGCCCCCTTCTTTATTTTTTTGCTCAATTTCTGTTTAACGGAGAGAAGATTTCTTAAACATTTCTACACATAATAGTTTTATTAACTCATTTCTAATAACTGATTTCTTTTATATTTGCAGTAATGACAGTAAAAAAATATTTAACTAGATATTTTTTCAAGACACTTCTATATAGCTTAAAGTGACATTTAAAGGCTTAACTAGGCAGGTTAAGTTAATTAGGCAAGTTATTGTACAATTATGGTTTGCTCTGTAGACAATCGGAATAAAAATACAGCTAAAAGGGGCTAATAATTTTGTCCTAAAATGGTTTACTAAAAATTAAAAACTGCTTTTATTCTAGCCGAAATAAATCAAATAAGACTTTCTCCAGAAGAAAAAAATGTATCAGACATGCTGTGAAAATTTCCTTGCTATGTTACACATCATTTGGGAAATATTTAAAAATGAAAAAAATAAAAATAAAAAATCAAAAGGGGGCTAATAATTCTGACTTTTGATTTATATATATTCCCATAATGTGTAACGGAGCAAGGACATTTTCAAAGTATATTTGATAATATTTTTTCTTCCAGAAGAAAGTCTTATTTATTTTATTTCAGCTAGAATAAAAGCAGTTTAATTTTTAAACACCATTTTGAGGACAAAATATATATAAAGGAAAAGGAATAAAAGTTATGTCAAGAATTGCTTGCTAAAATGTTCTTTGTGAAATCAAAAGCGTTTCTTTTATGGCATCATTGTGAAACAAAAATGTTACAAATTTTATTTAGCATTTCATTTTATTTATGTAACTTAGTACAACTATTTAAAAGTTCAGGGTTAATAACCTTTCGTAAGTCTTACATGCATCAGTGACTAATACAATCAAATTGTACATATTATTTAGATTTTTTGAAACAATCCTTGATGGATGATTTTTTTTAAGCATTCTTTACGTAATATAAAGTCCAAAAGAACATTTACTTGAATTATAATTCTCAAGCAACATTAACAATGTGTATTAATCTAACATTAGTTTAATGCAATTGTTAATTGATGGATAAACGTATTAATTAAATCTTACAGACTCCAAAGGTCTGAACAATAGTGCACATAAAGAAATCATGCTAGATTATATCAAGGTTTGTTTACAAACAAAGTTAGAATGAAAGCATATAAAAATTATACACAATGATAAGCACAAGCTGTTATACAGTAGGAAGAAATATTTTCATAATATCACCAAATAATAATGTTTTGACATCCCATAATTGCACTGTAAAAAGATCTGCGAAGCATTCAAATACAAGATATATAAAATACATTAGAAATGGCATAATTGCAAACATACATCAAGCACCCACACACACACACACACACACCAATGTGAAATGCAGAGTATAAGCCAGAACCCGTACAGTAATCATTGCTCTGTGAGATGCACTTCACCTCTCAGAAGAGTAAGGGGTAAATATAAGTAATGAACAGGAGGTAAGGAGTGTGACTGAGATAAGAGATGCACGCCTCCTTGGACTCTTTCGCTGTGCACAAAAGACACAATTTACCCGTCAGAGCTAGACAAACGCTTTCATTATGCAGCGCGTGAGGAAGAGATGCATGAGCGCACTGACCCGTGCATTAGACTGACTCACAATGATGAGAAATAATGTTTGAGTTACTCCGTATTCACACAACAGTGCGGCTATCCATTAAAAACATCTTTGCTGGTGCAGGGGAGATTCAAGTAATTATCATTTATAGATGAGCCATCTGCATGGAATGAACTGAACGATGCTTATTTTTGTAATATTATTTCACACCGCCATAAAACAACACATGAAATATTCAAAGCTGTGATGCAAACAACATGCTGTTTGGTTTTACAGTGAGTCTCAAAAGGGCACCGTTCTGAAAGTAAGCATTTTATTTTAGCACATCAAAGCTTTACAGTGAAATGGTATGACGTTCAATCAAATTATTTGCAAATGGAACCGGAAAGATGGATGAAAGAGCACAAAAACAATGGGAAAATGACAGATGTCCTCAAAATGTATTCTGAAAGCCTTCTGAAAGAATAGTTTTATTTATATACTGTAGTCAACAATGAAAAATGTTTTTGAATGTATCTTAATGTTAATTTTAACATTAACTAATCTGATTTTATGATTGACTTTAATACTGTATTAGTCAAAATTATTTAACAGAACTGAGCAAACGTACTAACACTGAACATCTTTTCAATTCCATTATTAAGTAATGTTAACCAAGTTTACTAAACATTGTGACAAATAGGGCACTATTTTAATGATCTAAGCGCAAAGTCTAAAGCCTATTGAAAATGGAAAAACTGAACGCTTCACCAGCGAGAAAACAGTTAAACAGATCACCTGCAGCAAGAATAAAGAACAAGCCTCCTCCAATCGGCCTCATTACTTATTTTTACTTGACTTTTTACTCTTTACTTTACTCCTTTACTTTCGTGGACAAGGAAACTGCACTGAAGACATTCATTAGCCTACATATTTAATTTTGTTTGTTAAGCGCAAAGATTTGTTTCAGTTCTAGTTTCCAGCAAACAAATAAATGAACAATAACAACAAAGTGTGGTCAATAAACTGTTATATCCAAACACACGTCCTATTCCTATGTCCCATATGGCGATGCATACATCTCCAAAATCCGACAGAAGGATAAATCTAAATTAGTTTTTATTAAAACAAATATAAATATACATATCATAAATACTACTACTACAACTACTAATATTATACAAATGCAAATTGTTATGAATAAATTGAACTCTTGGCACACAACTAATGCGCTCTGCGCTGGACTTTTAGATGGTCAATGGTGTACTCTATTTCAGTCCTCGAATAAGCAACGCGTCAACAATGCGCCTTAACACACCTCCTTTTTAGACCAGCACACCTATTTACACTAGAAAATCACAACAAATCGCGCTAAACACGTCTTGTGCCTTATTGAGCTGGGTGTATGATAGGGCCCCTAATGTTAGCTAATGCATTAGACAATATTAACTAGTGGACAAAAGTGTAAAGTATTACCAATAGTTCTTTTTTATAAATTGTGAACAACCTCCACTTGAAATTTCAACATTATAAATGTATTTCTCTCATATAATTATTTAAAAGAAAAACAAAACTTACTGACCATGGAACTTCTGAAAAGGTGCCTCTAAAAAGACCAAATTCCCGAAACTCCACATTTTATTTTAGCAACTCTCTGCACTGAAGTGCAATGGGGTATATGCATACAAATTTTTAATTTTAGCCAGCCAGCCTCAGCGCAGTCTTTTCATTATAAAATCATCATGTTTAAGGTCTAATTTCTTAAAAAAAAATCTATGATCTTCACTGCCTGATAGGTATACGATATAAAGAAGGTCTCAGACTGGACAAGAAGCACTGCATTAAACTCCATTTTCCCACACCATGTCTTTATATGACAGTTTATTTTACCAAGTATTTTCAATGGAGTTTCTGTGCTCCCCTGTTGATCTTGACAGCAGTAGCGGTTACGCAGTCTTTCTCGTTTTACGCTTGAACTAAATGAATGCTTAAGTCTATTTAACTGAATGTATTGTAATTATATTACAGCACCGGTGCCATAAATGGAACCCTATGAAGTTGAAAATAGTCACATTAAGCTTTCACAGGACGTTTATCATTGTCTAAAAAACATTAGCTGTCCATATACCTCGTTAAATGACAAAAGGATTCACAAGTGACACTATAAACAATTAAATAAATACTAAACTGTTTCATTATCAATATTGTTGTATGCTCACACACACATACAGTGAATAATTATTAGCCCTCCTGTGATTTTTTTTCTTTTTCAAATATTTCACAAATGATGTTTAAAGGGTCATGAAACGCCCTCTTTTAATTCAATCCTACCTTTTATTTCAGCTAGAATAAAAGCATTTGTTATACAGTGAATTGCCTAATTACCATAACTTGCCTAATTAACCTAGCTAATTAACCTTTAAATTGCACTTTAAGCTGAATACCAGTATATTAAAAAAATATCTAGTCAAATATTATGTACTGTCATCATGGAAAGATAAAAGAAATCAGTTATCAGAAGTATTAGTTATTAAAACTATTATGTTTAGAAATGTGTTGAAAAGCACATTAACTTTACGTTACTAAAAAAATATACAGGGGGGTTAATAATTCTGACTTCAACTGTACACATGCACACACATTTACACATACACACTCAATTGGTACTGGCACTGCTGACTTAAACCTTTAAATAATTTCCACTGTAAGTTATCTGGGTTTTTTAACTCAAACACAGCTTTCAGACACTCTTCTGAAAACCATATTTTTACATACATTTAGTGCCTGGTTAAAATGAATGTCGGATTAATACACGGCAAGTTTTTGTGCTTAAATACCATCCTACAGTTGAGTGAATCTGACCCTTTTGTTCCAAATGCCTTAAAAGCTACAACAGTAAAAGTGTCTCAACTTGATTGAATAACAGCAATCTAACAAAAAGCTGATGAAACACCTGGCATTTAAGACTTCAAACACTAACAACATTTTAAAATGACACATGCCAGCATGCCAGTTGTTTTGTTTTGTTTTTTTGTCTTGGTAACAAATGAGAACAAAAGAAGCACCTTCAAAGGAATTAAACCTAGTAAACCTCACAGAGCAGGTGAGGATTGTGCGCGAGCCTCCACAATTAGGCAGGGGCCAAAGGTGCAAAGCTCCGTGGAGGGGAATAAAATATGAGCTCGTTTAAATATTCAACACGGAGCGCCAACAGCTTTTCGGCATGCAGTGCAGGTGCACACGCCTCCTGCAACGAAAAAAAAAGTTATTTTGCAGCACCGTTCGGGCTGCTCAAACTCAATCATTTGCAAGGTCTTGGAATCAGAATGTCACCAGAATGATCGCAAAATGAGGAAAGGTGAGGTACAGACATCTACGCCAATACCATTAACCTAC
>NC_079436.1:33900680-33950680 GCF_903798145.1 Danio aesculapii | reverse complement strand
TAACAAAAAGAAAAGTGTTTAAAATACTACTGTTTTAACAGTATTTTACACAATTCTTCAGAAATATACTGATTTGGTGCACAAGAAACATTATTATTATTATTATTATTATTATTATTATTATTATTATTATTAATGCAAAATAAAAGTTGATCTCTGTAATATTTTAGTGGGAACTGACATTTTTTCTGCACTTGAAAAAATGTAATGCATACTGACTGTATCAAAGTGAGCTTCCTAACAGGGAATAAAAATGTTAGGAAGGTTATAAATCATATTAATTGTGTGTAATTGAATATTTTTTTATTTTAATTTTCTCTTTTATTTTATGTTTTAAAATGTTAAATTGCAGAACGTTTCTGAGTGGGTCTAAAAGGGCACCTATGGTGAAAAATCTACTTTTCAAGCTGTTTGCACAGACATGTGTGTAGATATAGTGTATAGACCGTCATATTGGGGTGATATAAACACACCCAGTCATTTTTTTTCAATTTAACAACATAAAAATGGTGGACCAATTGGAGCGGTTTTCAGATCGACCGCAACTTGACGTAGGAGTGCGGTCCCCCCGCCCACCGAATTGATTGACAGCTGTGTGTATCAACATGTCCCGGTAGTCACGTGTATAATCATATCAACAAGACCAGACGTGCACAAAGCAACCAGGAACAAAAGGTCTGTTCAGTTTGCTAGGATCATCAATCATCATCAAATGTGATCAAGAGTAAGTTTCACATGTTTAAAATGTTTTAAAACAGTGCATGTGTGTAATGAATTACAGCGATTTAGCTTAGCTTTATCTTCATCAGCACAGCCGCGTGTCAGAACAATTATAAAGGAAGATGCTTCAATCCCGGTTTGTGGATGTTAAATCAGATTGATTTTGTACATTAACATAACAGATATCCATACAGCAGAGAGGATTAACCTGTATCCTGTCACATATGCGTGCAAACAGAGTCCAAAGCTAAACTCGCGCTCTGTCTCTCTCTCTCTCTCTCTCTCTGTGTGTGGGTGTCTGCGCTATTGGTGCTTGTCTGCTCTATGTGTGTGTGTGTGTGCGTGTGTGTGTGTGTGTGTGTGTGTGCGCGCGTGTGTCCTTGCTGTGTGTGCGCGTGAACTTTGTAACGACTTTGTGTGTGACTTATGGTTGCAACTCACAAAAACTGCATCAAATACTGGTTGGTAAAGTTCTTACTGTAGTATTTCTCACAAACACGACGTGAGATCTGCTTCCTAAAGCAGCCGAGGGCAGCGATTGAGGCATGTTGCTGACAGGCAAGTGGGAATGGTGGGCGGGGAGGACTAGCCCTAAAGGCCCAGTATAAAAAAACTGCAACCAAGTTTTACCGGCTATAATACAGACACTTCAGACAGCTTTAACAAATACTCTGATGGTTATTTTGAGCTGAAACTTTACAGACACATTCTGGGGACACAAAAGACTTATCTTAAATCTGGAAAAAAGGGGTAATCTATGTGCCCTTTAATTAAAAACTTCCAATCTCATGGAGACATTTTTTTGTCCTCATGATGAACCAAAACTAACTAAAAACTATTTCTAAGATACTTCTACTAAGATAATATTTCTAATAACTAATTCTAAGATACTTCTGGTTTAAACAAAGCTATATTACTATATAAAAATAGTCATGAATGAACAAACCCAGGTTTCAGCCTGTGCATGTTTTATTCCTTCGCTCCATCATCTCTTTTCTCTTTTCTATTTAGTCTTTATGCCAGTTTTAGACACAGACAGAAGCTAAAGAGAGAGATGCCATGGAGTTTTGGCACATGTGTGACAGTGAGAAAACTAAAATCCCTGGAGATCAGATTAAAAATGGAAAAGAAGTAAAGCTCCGGTGATGTGGGAGGTCAGAAAGGTGGATATCTGAGAACATACTGATATACTGGCTTTATAAAGAAAGAGCTGCAGTTCTGCTGCCAAAACCACTCTAGACTGCCACATTATTTAGGGGACAAAAACAAACAGCAACAGGAGAAGTCTTTTAGAAAATCATTCATATTTGAGCAGTATCCAGAGACTGGGGAGATAATTTTTACCGTGCTCTGTATCTCTCATTCTCTCTACTGACATTAAAAGCTATCTTTGTACTCCTATCCTTTAGTACACATTATGTATATCTTAGCTTAAAAAAACTCTACAAAGAAAGAAAATAATAAATAATTATTACATATTATATACTGTGTAAACCAATGTTCTATTCATCACAATTCTTTCTGGTGTTGGTTTAATTCAGTTAGATAGCATGATGATGCTATGGTTTGATGAATTCCCTGTCGGACAGTTTAGCTGTTATGAGGCATGAGGAACACATAACCAATGTGAAATAAATCTTGGTAGAATTTCCCCAAACTAAGACATGGCGTATATAGTGTATTCTTTTTTGGAGGATAAGAAGCAAGACTCATTCTTTGATGAATCTGGGGTTGAAATTTAAAGGAAAGTTTGTCTCATATACCTTTATTTTTGCTAAATGCACTCACCGGCCACTTTATTAGGTATAACTGTCCAACTGCATGTTTGCGCAAATTTCTAATCAGCCAATCACATGGCAGCAACTTAATGCTATTAGGCATGTAGACAGGGTCAAGACGATCTGCTGCAGTTAAAACCAAACATCACAATAGGGAAGAAAGGTGATTTAGGTGACTTTGAACATGGCATGGTTGTTGGTGCCAAACAGGCTGATCTGAGTATTTCATAAACTGCTGATGTACTGGGATTTTCACAAACAACCATCTCTAGGGTTTACAGGGAATGGTCCGAAAAAGAGAAAACATCCAGTGAGCAGCAGTTCTGGGAGCACAAATGCCTTGTTGATGCCAGAGGAGAATGACTAGACTGGTTCGAGGTGATAGAAAGGCAACAGTAACTCAAATAACTGCTCGTTACAACCAAGACATGCAGAAGAGCATCTCTAAATGCACAAGTCCTACCTTGAGGCAGATGGGCTACAGCAGCAGAAGACCACACCAGGTGCCATTCCTGTCAGCTAAGGACAGGAAACTGAGGCTACAATTCGCACGTATGATGAGTCTCGATTTCTGCTGCAACATTCGGATAGTAGGGTCAGAATTTGGCCTCAGCAACATGAAAACATGGATCCATCCTGCCTTGTATCAACGATTCAGGCTGGTGGTGTAATGGTGTGAGGGGTATTTTCATGGCACACTTTGGGACCATTAGTACCAACTAAGCATCGTGTCAACGCCACAGCCTACCAGAGTATTGTTGCCAACCATGTCCAAATCTTTATGACCACAGTGTACCCATCTTCTGATAGCTACTTCCAGCTGGATAACACGCCATGTCATAAAGCGCAAATGATCTCAGATTGGTTTCTTAAACAAGACAATGAGTACTCAAATGGCCTCCACAGTCACCAGAGCTCAATCCAACAATGCCCCTTTAGGATGTGGTGTAACGGAAGATTCACATCATGGATGTGCAGCCGACAAAATCTCCCGCAATTGTGCGATGCTATCATGTCAATATGGACCAAAATCTCTAAGGAACATTTCCAGTATCTTGCTGAATCTGTGCCACTAAGGAGTAAGGCAGTTCTGAAGGCAAAATAGTGTCCAACCTGGTACTAGTAAGGTTTACCTAATAAAGTGACTGGTGAGTGTAATAACACCGTCATCTGTGTATACAGTCAATGTAATGCTAACACATGAAAAACACTATAGTAATTTATAAAAACCATATTAAAGTCTAGCTATTATAGGCCTACTGTATGTATTTAGTAACTCTTTGTTATGCTTCAGCAAACTGTAATTATCATGATATATCATGTCAATCAACTCGGAATTTCATATGGGATATAAATGGGAATTTTATATTGTAGACAGACAGACAGACAGACAGACAGACAGACATGTTAACATTTTATACCAATATCTGATTTTACAAATAAAGCTGCAATACCATAGGCAACTGTTTCATTAATTTAATTTTGTTTTTTGTTCTTTAGCTTTGTGAACTTTAGAAGAGTTAATATATTAACATCTGGTGCAATAACCCCGAGTCATTTATCACATGTGGATTAAAAATAATACATTACGATAAAATGTTGTGCCTATCACTCCTTATTAACACTTAAAGGCTGAATATTAAACAGCTAAATGATTCTTTCACAGTATTGAATTAAGTGCTTTCTAATTAGTCTGCGAATCAAGGGATGTAAGACAGTCTGTTTATAAGGCATTATTAAAAATTGCCTTTGAATTAACCTTTCAAGTCGCTCTCTTAGACACAAATAGCTTAAATTAACTCAAATGGAAAGGTCATGACAGCACAGCCAGTAAGACTATAAAGCCTTTTAGGGTCTACACAGATGAAGAATGTAATTATGTGGGAGCTGTAAGCTATTACAATTCAAGTACAGTTAGTTCTACCAACCTCTTCCCACACAATCTCACCTCTCACACAAACACTGACACAGGCCTGATCCCTTCCTCACTGAAACCCACACAATGGTGAAATGAAATAAATAAAACACACACCATTAGATGCATTGCAAAAACACTGCAGCTATTTCTGAGTAAGAGTTCGAGACTCTGAAAGGCTGCAGCACAACACAAAATGGCAGGAGAGCAAAGACATACACACCTGGTCTAGTTTCTTTTTGTTGCACTTTCAACTTTACATGTGACACTTGAGGGTCAAATATAAATAATGCTCTAACATTTTTACAATGGGGCAAAGTTCCTTACAAAATGTCATGACATCAGTATTGCAAATAATAATGACCAGCCTGCAATCAATACTGCATTATTGCATACCACCCTTATAGAAACGTAGGTTCTTTTTTTTGGCAGCATTGCTTCCATGAGGAAACTTTACATTCAAGAAATGCAGTTAAAAAAAAATTCACAAAAGTGCTCACTGAAAGGTTCCTTTGAGGAACTTTAACATACCTAAAATAGATATTTGATGACATCATTGCACTCTAATTGTAGGATTTGTTTGGACTTATTGATTGGTATTGGAGTTGATAAAGTATTTTTAACTCATAGGTATTAGCTCTTCTTTATTAAATTTCCCCATATTTACACATACAGTACACTACATGACAAAAGTATTGTCGTCGATCTCAGTTGTTTCTGATGAATCATCTGTTGAACTGTATTCCAATCATCACAAATACTGCAGAAGATCTACTGGTTCCTGCATGGACCCAAGATTCTAATAGAAATCAGTCAAGTTTGGTGAAGGAAAAATCATGGTTTAGGGTTACATTCAGTATGGGGGCGTGCGAGAGATCTGCAGAGTGGATGGCAACATCAACAGCCTGAGGTATCAAGACATTTGTGCTGTCATTACATTACAAACTACAGAAGAGGGCAAAATCCTCAGCAGGATAGCACTCCTTTTCATACTTCCGCCTCCACATCAAAGCTCCTAAAAGCCAAGACAGTCAAGGTGCTCCAGGATTGAACAAGGTGCACCAGACATGAACATTATTGAGCATGTCTGGGGTAAGATGAAGGAGGAGGCATTTAAGATGAATCCAAAGAATCTTGATGAACTCTGGTAGTCCTGCAAGAACGCTTTCTTTGCCATTCCAGATGACTTTATTAATAAGTTATTTGAGTCATTGCAGAGATGTATGGATGCAGTCCTTCAAGCTCATGGGAGTCATACACAATATTAATTCTTTTTCCACTGCATCGTGACTTTATATCCTGTACTGTACATTATTTTGGTTAAGTGACAAGACTTTTGTCTAAGCAAAGTCAGACCTTAATGTCCTCATTAAATGATTAAAAATCAAGACATTATTATATTTTATTTTAGTAAAATAAGCGTAATCTAGAGGTCTTTGACTTTCATATAAGCCATTTCTGATACCAAATGATCAACCAGAAGCCAAGTTATTAGTTGTTGTTCCTAAACTTGGATAGGTAACAAGCTATAAACATTTAACTGAGAACTATTAAATTTGTAAGTAACTATACCAGATGCAAAATGCAAATGAAGAGTTCAAATACAAAAACCTCTAAGAGCCATCTGACATTTTTTTCTGAAATTAGCATTTTTCTCAGGCTCCTGTGTGTAGGTTCAGTAATTTCATTTTTATGGCAATGAATAACTTATTTTTATTCCATTTAAGGTGAAATAATTGAACATAAACATAGGAGGCAGAGAGGAATACTCATTTTACAGCACTTAGAATCAGATCTGAGGAGAAAACAAACTTTATTAGGACATACATACTGTGCATGAATACAAACAGTGTGCAGTGACTCTCAAGTTAATGTATTATTTAAGTCATGCAACAAAATTTGTCAGTGTTTTAAGAAAATCATTTAGTTGTGTGTTCGGATTGGCGGATAGGAATAGGCAGGGAACGACAACCGTTTTTAAGGTATACCACAGTTTGGAAAAGTCAAGGTTTTAAAACCAACAAATTTTCTGTAATACCGTTCCTAAGGTATGTGTAAGATTTTTTTATTTACCTTTTTAAAATTTTTTTAGGACAACAGTATCTCCAGCAGAAAAGATATTCAAAGTTGTCGTATTAAATTGTAAAGAAATCTGTGTTATTGAAACTAATGAAGAGAGCAGAAGTCAATGACTCATTTTCATTATTTAGCATGACATGTTTACTGCTCCAGAGTATTTTAAATCTTTCAAAAAATAAAATATTTTGTTTTCAAAAGGGAAAGAATTTGTTGTTTTTTAACCCAGACATTTAAAAAGAATATATTTTAGAGCAGTAATCACAATACCGTGATACTGTGAAACCGTGATTTTTTTATCCAAGGCTATCATACCGTGAGAATCTTATTCCGGTCCCACGCCTAGATAGGAGTTTCATTCAAATGTTTTGACCAAACAGTAAACCAAGAGTTTAACAAATACATATTTAGATATTTTAGGACTTTAAACGTCAATAAAA
Source organism: Danio aesculapii (assembly GCF_903798145.1). Taxonomy (NCBI): domain Eukaryota; kingdom Metazoa; phylum Chordata; class Actinopteri; order Cypriniformes; family Danionidae; genus Danio; species Danio aesculapii. Next base: position 33,943,751 of record NC_079436.1, on the reverse strand, counting down.
TATAGCTTACAATACTATACCTATCAGTGTAAATTTGAGGTATATCAAACCAGCTGAAATATTAAGACTTTGAATTAAAATTAAACAATACACATATGCCCAAAACACTAAATATACACTGTGAAAAATGTTTCAGTTAACAAAATTAAATGGTGAGTAACTTCCAATTTAGATAAAGTACGGCTATTTACTCAATATTTGGGTTGTTTGGTCAATGCAAATAGTTTTAAACAAGGCCACATCAGAATTAAGCACCTCCGAGCAACAAACCATAAAAGTGTCCTGAATGAATTATTGTTGTGATCAAAGTGTTTGAAAGATTCAATGAATCACTCAAAAAGTCAGCCACTTGTTTGGTTCCTGAATGATGTTGCATTCCAAATGAGATAAATCTGCTTCTGAAGGGCACTTCAGTCTGAGAACAATCACAGTCGCCATATTGAGGGGTCGTTACAAAGCAAAGTCCTCCAAACTGCCCACTTCAAAGGGCACTTCAAAATGAAGGACTTCGAGGGACTCTTTTTTCGCTCCTGTGTTCCTTTTCCCGCATACTTAATTGGTGGCGTAAATGATGCAAAAGTGCATTCCAAATTTTTGGTGGTCTTACATGCATACCTACAATCCACTTTGAAGTTTAAACTCCTTTTAGAAACTAGGAAGTAAACTTCAGAATGAAGCACAGCCAATAAATGAGTTGCACATTTGTTTCTTGTATAAATCAGAATGGGTAAACTGAATGACTCAGTGAAACATTCAATCTCTCACTTATAATGACAGCCACTTATTGGTTATGACAATTCTTGGAGAGATTTATTATGGTGTTAAATATGTATATGGCAATGCTGATGTATTTGGTATTGGCGGCATACTGTAGACTTGCTACACAGCTGCTGTTGCTTCTTTGCTTGTTATGGCAGAGCAAGTACAAGACTTGCTACTGCCAATATATTCCCAAACATGCAGTCCAAGAATATAACACACTGTTGCTGCAAACATTATATATATATATATATATATATATATATATATATATATATATATATATATATATATATATATATATATATATATATATATATATATATATATATATATATATATATATATATATATATATGTAACCCTTGTAGAAGATTTAAACAGGTGGAACTGGGGTGGAGGAGGGTGTCTTCGAAAAGTCAGTACATTTTCACCATCCTTAAACAATACACATTGTACTTCAAGAGAGAATCACTACAACTATGTTGTTGCACTGTTAAAGGGATAGTTGAATAAAAATTGACTCACCGTTTACTCACCCTCAAGTGGGTCCATACATTTGAGAGTTTCCTTTTTCCATTAAACATAAGTGAAAATATTTTGAAGAATATTAGAAACATGTAGCCAATTGAACACTCCAGTAAAACAACAACAATTATTAAAGTCAATAGACAGGGATAGGCAAAAATCCATTGAAATGTATTTTAAAATAAAATACCAAAAACATCAACTTTACGTGTATCGTAATAAAATACAAAGTACAGCAGCCACAAATGTATCAAAATAAATTAATGCATTTTGAAAATACTACAAAATACCTTAAAGAGAGCATGACATTTCTTTGCAAACCTTACATCAATAGGCATATTGGATAAATCCCTACACCATTAAACTGACTTAGTGAAGTAAACAATGACTGAAAGCAAAAGCAATTCTCCAAGCTAGTTTAAGTCACCTTCTCTTCCAACACATTTACCTCTACTCCTCTACATTTGTAAATATTCATAAACTTTGTTTCTCTTTCATTTTAGTATAAATTGTGTACAAATTTCATGCAGAAAGTTCTGTCTTAAAGATGATCTCTTTAGTCACTGTAAAAACTATGTAATGCAGATAAAGATTTGAAATGAAGTACTATTCTTCTTTATTGTTTTTCCATCCACTGCGTGGCCAGTAAAATTTCCACCATCTCTTAACAGTCCTATATTCTAAAAGGATGATAAATGAAGAGGTTATTTTTTTGTTCACATATTATTTTTAAATAAATCATTTTTTTTGCAACTGAAATCGTATTTAATGTAAAACATGATTTCTGAAAAGTGGTAAAATCTACAGTTTTAGTAATTTCAATACATTATGTTTTTGCAAGTGTAGTCTTTAATGCACAACATAAAACATGATACCTCAAATCTATCTATATGTTTTTGCAAAGTTTGGATACTGGAGTATTTGATCAGTCTGTATAGACTGGAGTTTTATTATATATTTGTGTCTAATATACTGGATTGTGCCACTTTGACATCTTTAGACAAGCATCTTTACTCTTCATTAACTATACAGGGCGCCTGCAGATCAACTACTGGCATTTGAAATAGCCAATGAAGTATGGGTATTGCCACTGTATGACTTATTTTTATGTTGTTTCTCTTATTTTCTTGGCATCCACATCAGCAATCCATCAAAAACTACTATTTGTGCAGTTTACTCATTCTTCCAAGAGTCTTTCAGTTCTTCTTTAACTGGAAGAGTCTCAGTTTACCCCTTAGTAAACACCAGTACACCATCTTTAGATGTTTTAAGTTCCTTTGCATTTCCAGCGGCAGCACTGAGACTGAGAATGATTGTGCTGAAGGCTCCTCATCCTGTTCTTAAGGACTGATATTTTTTTCTAATGCAAAGATGCTGATGCCGAATTATACACTATTTTGTACAACATTACATATTACTGGTCTAGGCATCATGCAGTATATTATTTTCAATGATTGTCAATGTCATATTGTAGACTTCTTACAAAGTATATTACAGTATTTTATACATGTATCATAAATACTGCCCATCCCTGTTATTAGGTACAGGTTTCCAACATTTTTCAAAATAACTTCTTCAGAAAAAAAGAAACTGAAACAGTTTTGCGACATGTGAACGTTGAGTAAATGAGTTTTGAGTAAACTATCCCTTTAAATAACCTGGTTAGAATGCCAAGTACCCAGTAAACGGGTGTATAATGGACACTTTAACTAATATATACCCTATTATCAGTGCATCTAACACAGCTGTACAACACAACAGTGGAAAGACAGCTGAAATACAGGAAAAGAATAAACTTAGCATATTGATCTACATCTCGCTCTCTGCTGAGCATCAGGGTTTCCATCAATAAACAGTTCCAGAGGAATGCCTTGCAGTGGTGAACGCCCTGAACCCAGGGGCACATGCTGACAGGAAGCTACTAAGGGGAAGCTGCTGTCTGCTGGTAAGGACTGAAAAAGGTTATTGGAGTTGCAGGGCCCCAGGGTAATTATCATTGGCCCACGAGATGGTTTGCAGTGCAGCGTGTGAGGACATGTACCTTAATTGGATCATGCTGCAATCTCTCAAAGCTTTACAGAGACCTGGTTGTCGGGGTAACAGAGCTCAGGAGAATGTAAAAAAAAAGGCAGGATAACACATCTGCTAGCTAGTCTTCGCTTTGGCTTTGACTTTCATACTACATAAACTGTTTACTCAGTGTTTTTTTTTTTTTTTTTAATATGCAGTAGAACTAATAAAGGACGCGAGCTTGGCCATCTCAAGTCAAAAAGTAGTCTCATTTATTCAGGATATTTTGCAGTTTGCTGATTTAAAAAAAAAAAAGTCCAATTATTCCAGATATCAACATGGCATCCGCATAATGTGCACGGTCAGCACTGTAAAACAATACAAACTGCCATGGATATCTTGGAGTTTTAAAATGGTGATTCTTGTAAAACTCCAATTTGTGAGGAAACATTAAAAAGCAGAACACAATGAAGGCTGACTGAGAATGTGTGGCAGTTAATCTATAAACCCTTGGCTTTTGACAAGTGAGTGAAAAACTTAGATACAGTCAGTGGTGTAAAGTAACAAATTACAAATACTCAAATTATTGTAATTGAGTAGTTTTTCTCAGGAATAGTAATTTACTAAGTAGATTTAAAAATGTGTACTTTTACTTTCCCTTGAGTCCATTTTAGTGCAGTGTATGTACTTTTACTCCACTACTTTCCTTCAACCTGCAGTCACTGCTTTATTTTTTCATGTCTATGGGGTTTTAAAAAATCAGTCCTGTGATTCCTGTCCTATCAAATTGCACATATATGGTAAATCGCATCATAATGAACTATCTCAAGACATGCGCAAGTTATAATTGCAGCAAACTGTTTAGAAGCATTAAAAGTTTGTGTCCAAACAGAGTGTCCAAAATCTTTACACGCATTGACCCAGAGACTGTTTAGATGCATGTCACTGATGAGAAGAAAACTGATGTTTACTGTTTGATGACCAAAATGGTCTTAAACACTCAGCAGGTAGAGGACGTCAACATGATGTCAGATTGACGTTGAACCCCAATGTTGCGGGGGCGTTGCATTTTGTTTGTAAATGAAAATCAGGTTGGCATCTAAACACAACGTCAGGCTGACGTCAATGTCCAACATCTAACCTAAAATCAACTAAATATCAACCTTGAATAATGTTACAGCTTGATGTTGAGTGGATGTTACCAATATGACGTCTGTCAGATATTGGATTTTGGTTGCCATACCTGACCAATAAATGTCAGTATTTGCCATCAATATGACATTGGTTTCAGATGTTTGCTCGACGTTGGATTTGGGTCACTTTCTAACACGATCTAAAAATCAACCAAATTTTAATGTAATTTGACATCGTTATTGGACATCAAAAACAACATTGTGCTTAGACATTGAATTTTGGTCACCTGACATCACGACCTAAATCTAACCTAATATTAACGTCTTATAATGTGCGCCTGCTGGGCAATAACTAAATGCACTACAGAATGTTACGTTTACACACATCCACAAATTACATGTAAATGAATCAGCTTTTTATAGCGCAATGCTCACCACTCTTGAGTATTTTTGAAAGGTCTACTTTTTACTCATACTTTGAGTGATATTTACAACATATACTTTTACTCTACTTGCACTACATTTTTAGGCAAGTAATAGTACTTTAACTTTAGTACTTAAGTATGATTTTTCAGTACTATTTCGACCACTAGATACAAGTATATGATTGACAAGTACACAAAGCATTTACTTAGTCAACAACTTCAGTGATTAGCTAGGAAGTTATGTCAAAATTCAATCCCATTTTTAGCTGAATACTGGCCAACCTACAGTTAAAATTGGTTGTCACTTCAGCTTTACGTTCTCAGTCATTTTCTGTATACACAGTTAAGTAATTTATAAGAATGACAACCTCATTACCTCAAACAATGCATTTATTCTGTGCAGTGCACACAGAACTGAACAACTAGTTGTTAATGATGTATTTAAACCTATATCAGAGATGTCAGTCTTTTCTGTATGCACAGTGCAGGAAATCAGCAATAGAGATGTGTTCATTAGTGTTGCCAGATCTTGATAGAAGAAGCTGCAAATAACAACAAGCCCATAATAAAAGCCAAGCGTAAACCCAAGGGCTTTGTCTAAGAAATAAATAAGCCACATACCAAAATATCCTGACCTTCACCTGCTGGTGCTTAATAAGCATTGCTTGTAATAAGTGGACATCGTTACATTTAAGGCACAGCTCTCAAAGCAGCCTTCCAAAAATAAACTAGCACAATGCCTCGATGATGGCTTTGTAAAATTGGCAGTCTTAATAAGCCTTTGGATGCTGATCTTTAGTCAAAAATGACTTGAATCAATTCAAAAAGACATCAGAATGTACATGTGGATACCACGACAGCTCAATTTTAGAAGGAAGTCAAGTTCCATACACAAAAATGACTACTTCGTACATTTACTCCCATATGCAAAGGCGGATGTCACTCCTGAAAATGTAAAGTATGTAGCCATTATTAAATAAACTAGTTGCCGGCCACTTTATTAGGTACACCGTCCAACTGCTCGTTAATGCAGATTTCTAAGCAGCCAATTACATGGCAGCAACTCAATGCAGTAAGGCATGTAGACATGGTCAAGACGATCTGCTGCATTTTAAACCGTGCATCAGAACGGGGAAGAAAGGTGATTTAAGTGACTTTGAACGTGACATGATTGTTGGTGCCAGACGGGTTGGTCTGATTAGGCCTATTTCAGAAACTGAAAACTCTTGCATATATTATGTATTTCAACTAAATTAACAGTTTATTATAAAAAAGTATAAATGACCCTTTCTGGTGTTATGTGACCACATCCTTTGGCATCAAAGAAATGCTCATGAAGGAGATTGATGTGGAAGCCCACTGTTTCTGAAATGCAGAGATAATGTTACTATATTTAAATGTTTCTCTAAAAAGTAAGGCCTATCCATTGATTTTCACTGTTTCATAATGCTTTAAAAACACCAGCAAATAAATAATGATTCACTCAACTCATATTTCGATTCGATTTATTAGGCTATTGCTGCAATCCCCAAGACAACCAAGTCAATCAAAAAGTATTTCATCATATAAACCAAATGCTTACCCTGTGCACTTTGCATTTTAAATCAGACAACCACTGAATTACACTCATGGTCCAATCAGAGATGCAGCATACTGCTGTATGATCAGTTTTTAATGTGAAGAAAAAAACAGAATGATCTGACTTTAATTTTGTGAAATGATTGGGTTATTAGATAAAACAAATCTAAGGTGAATGAGATGCCGATTCATACCCTTCCAGCAGATGGCAATTATGAACAGCAGTGACATAGCATTTACTAGCTTAACGCCAATGTTGTCAGGGTTGCAGTTTCCCTGAACAACTGAGCTCTATTGAAAATGCAGTTGCGGAAAAAAGAAGTTTTAAGGTTGCGTTTTTTGTGCTACTTCATAATGTGCTGGGAACGCAAAAATGTTTCTTGTGAATTTCTTAATGATCTTTGAACCTGGAATGCACACATGGCAACCACAAAACTGCTGCACGGGAGTGATCAACTGAGTGGCACATCAAATTTTAAACAGAACATCAGTTTCTCCCACATCTGAGAAAGATACGCAAGTGTTGTTTGGTGTGAAGAAAATCAGTAGCCTACTTTATCACACATACGGTATCTACAATTATGCGCATCACAAAATACCAAAGAAAATCCAGCAATTGACTCTTATTTGACAACAGAAAAAACTGGTTACTTTTTATTCATCTTGGGCAGGTTTAATTCTTATTGGACTTGACCTTTTCTTGTACCTGGCAACCATGCTTACTGCTGTAAACTAAGCAGCACTGCACTTACAGTATGAACACTACTTTAAAATGTATATATTAGAAGCTAATGAACAGGAAAAAAATGTGTACTTTCCTAAAGACAGGCAGTTGCCCTCATAGGTTCTTTCAAATAAACTCCTACTCCAAATTGTACCTTGAATTGATTTGCATCTCAACCACTTTGAATCAGCACATATTGAAGGGTGCTTTCACACCTAAACTTTTGTTTTGGAACTTGATGCGTTTTCCCATTTAGTCCAGTTGGTTTGGCATATGTGAATCCAGCAATCGCGCTCGCACCAAAACAATAGGTCCGAGATCGCCCGAATGAGGTGGTCTCGGCTCGATAGAAACTAACTCTGGAGCGGATTGATTGTAGTGAGAAAGCAATACAATCCATACCAGGCTATATCACAGTGTATTATAGACATGTAATAGGCATAAATATGGCTATATGAAGAGAGAATTATGAGTAGGCCGGGATGTCATTCCTACCGAAAAGTGAAAGCATGTTAACTATTAACGAGAGCTGTTTATACATTAGGAAAATTGACTGAACAGCAGTTTTGGTTCATCTGTTATTTCTCTCTATAATTTAAAGCCTATAATGCATAATTCTAGCCAACGGCTATGTATAAAAAGTATTACCTCTGATTCATATTTGGTGACAATGTTTGTGGGGGTCACCATTCAAAATTAAAGCACAGCTTTTCACTTATAATGTCTTTTTGCTCATCGTCATAAATTAAAATAAGGATGCATGACAGCTGGACTCTGAGCAGGACTCTGAGCGGGACTCTGAAAAATAAAGCGTTAAAACTCTGACCAATGTGAGGAGAGTTTACTCACACGTGACTTGTTTTAGCTATTTTGGTCCATTTAGAAACTTTGTAATGTGAAAGCGAACCGCACCAAGAACAAAGTGCAACATTGTAACAATTTTAATCCCTGTTTCGGAACAAAAGAATCGATCCACACGTGTGAAAGCACCCTATGTCTATTTTTAACCAGTTGTCGGTTCATTGATACATTCCCTACCAGTAATAGTTTTCCTAATGTAGTGATACTGAAGCATTTACTTCATAGTAGGCAAAAGTAAAATAACAAGTGACGATGGATAGATTTTAATGTCTGTGTTGTGTTATATTGTTAAAAAGCTTTGTACTGTGTCCTACAATGCCCTTCAGCCATACTTATTCAGAATATTGCACAGCCTCTGTATTATTGCTTACTTCAGATGCACGTTTCTGCTATAAAGCGTCTTCTTGATAAGAAATTTCAAGGGGAACCTTCGACATATTAAACTTTTCCATAAGTTATGGAAGTGTCGTACATCGCAGAGGTTGAAGGAAGGATCATTCAGTGCCATGAATACAAAAGAGCGCTGCTCAGTAAAGCAATGATATGAGAAGGTAACCAGTGCTTATGAAATGCGCTAACTGTCCGAGCTGTGCAGTATGAAGGCTAAAATTGTCAAAGACGTGGCGATCAATAAAGTAATCTCACTCATCATTACACCTCTGCCCATGATAACGCAGCATGTGGCTGTAGTACAACAGCAAGGAAAGCAATTATAAGTCTTGGCGGAAATTGACAGGTCCCATGTGGAGAAATGATGGCTGTTAAAAGGATGAAAAGGGCAGAAGTGTGAGGAGAGCGATACCGTAGCCTCCGCTTTCTCCCTCCTCTGCCTCCTCTAGTAAGCATTGCTCTCTTTGATGTAAGCCTATTACTGGGATCACAACACTAGGCTCTGTAAGGTCTATTATTTGGACTCTGCTTATTTGTATTAGGGTTCAACACTGCATCCCATGACATACCAATCCAATTGAATCATTTTAATAAGTCTTTCTCAAGAACCCTACTTTTCAAGCTCACATGCTTAACCTAAAAAGCTCTTTTTTTGCATCAAGGTAATAAATTGGATTCTCAGGACAACTAGGGCGCAAATTGATAATTTTCAAGAGGTTCAGCTTTTAAAAACATGTTCTTTTGATTTGAGTGTCTCTTTGTATTTTTTTGAAGTGTTTATATTCATGACACATGAAATCATGAAATAATGACAGAATTGTTCTCAGTATGTTATTGTTGCTGCTTTTCGAAAATGCCATTTTTGTTCTCGGACATCTACTTTTATCATACTTATCTATAAAAGGGTGTTGAACAGTGCTGAAACACACATGCATATACTGTAAACTTTTAAATCATCATAAAACCACAGAACAAATAATACAAAGGTTCATGGTTTTGATTTAGACATTGTCAAAGAATGGTGTTACGACTAAAGTTTATTTATTTTTGTTGCGCATTGCTTGTGTCATTTTCTTTGTCCTGCCTTCTTGTGTTGTTTTTGTGTTATCCCATAGGCTCCTATGTTAATGTGGTCCACGCTCTGATTGGCTGCTGATTGCGGAGATCTATAAAAAGGGAACTTCCGACAAAGTTTAGGGAGCTTATTTTTTTGTGCTGTGGCTGGTGTATTCTGGTAAATTTTCTTACCCCTTGGTTTCAAGTGTGGTCCTGAAAAATCTCAGTTTGAAGGGGTTTCCAGCCCTTCCCCTTAGCCCTACATCTCCAAGCTAAAGAGAATTGTGACACACCTACCCCTTCACGCGAATGCGCAAGGGAGGAAGGTAAGCTTCCTGTTTTTTTTTTTTTCTTTAAAGATTTACAGGTAATTTAGTTTAGTTTACTTTGCAGATTTTTTTGTTTGTTATTTTGGCCCATGGCCACCCTGAAGAGATGCTCATATAAACTACTAAAGTACTATTCTAAAATAAATCTAAAATAAATCAATGCTCTACTCTCAACTTAGTGTTCGCATTTGGTTGTAGACAGAAGGTGATCTTTTGGATAATTTTTTTTTTTTGGTTGATCCACCACCCACAACCTTTTTCGTTTATTATATTGTTTTCCCCTAGACTTGGGGCATAATAGATAGTAAATATGAACAAGCCTTAAAACATCAAACTCCACAGAAGAATAAAAAAATCTTATAATAAGAAACCAATAAAATAATTAATAAAGCAAGAAGCAATTGACTCATACTTTCCTTCAAAATGATGCATTTTCACTGTTATTATAGTCACTTTAGTCTTTAAGGATGTGATTTTAACTGTTGTGGACAATAAATATATCAGGCTACACACTGATTCCCAACTATTCATCATACTGTAAAGGTATGTGTGACAAAATAGAGAAGATAGAACTAGTAGTGAATAATTTCTAAAAAATAAGTGTGACCTTTTCAGTCACATTAGCAAATATTCACTTGATGTTGCCTATGCTGCTTTAAGGATCGTCTGCCAATTGCATTTAGAGATGTGCAGACATAATTTCAACTAAATGTTTTTTTAGGATTTAATAAATGCCTAGTGATCAGACTGACTTACAGGACACAAACCTTTTCCAATAACTTATGTGAACACAGTGCACAAACAAAATACTGTAATTAACCTTTTTATACTAAACAGAAGGCTCATTCAGTCTTGCTGGCCTACAGATTATAGTTTGCCATTACATTCCTACGTATATACAGTTCACATACAGTTCAGTTCACATTACGACTGCAGCGATTCATCAATATAACCATCTGAGATGATGCTTAGATGGTGAAATAGTCAACATCTTTTTTTAGAGACCTATTTTTAGACATTTTATATAACAGTACAGGGGCTGTTATGAATGATGGACAACCAGAGAAGTAATTAGCTCAGCTTTTCTAGGCAGAACTTTTCAAATTTGATGGCATTTAAGTTTGTAAATACATTTTGAAGAAAGTTGTTGGTTTGCTGTCTTATCAAGTGAACAAACAGGCTAAGTTAGATGATCCACACATCTGCAGATTTTGTATTCTTCTCTAATCATTATAGACTTTTGCTCTAATCCAACATAAAGCATCATGTGGACTAGGGAGGGACTATATTTTTCAATCAAACTGCATTTTAGCGTGCATTATTTGAATTTAAATATTTACTTAAAGATGTATATTATTTCACACTTCTTTAAAGAGTTTTGTCTATGTGTGAAGACATCACAATCTGTAGCGTAGTGCAAATCTCTCAATGAACATTCTGAGGTGATGTAAATATTTTTTTATTCTGAGAGAGCAGCTAATGGGACAATGTCAATGGGAACACAGTTTATGCATGGTTTTAACTAGGGCTGCACAATATTGAAAAAAATCTGACATTGCGATATTTTGTTTTTCTGCAATAAATATTGTGATATATATACAATTTAACGAGATTGCTTTATTTGGAAAGAATCCCTTATTTTAGGTTGATTGGGATGATTCTGGAGGTTATTGAATCATTCAAGCATTGATAAATACATCAGAGCAAAGATTCAATGAATGAAATAAACAGTGCTGTACATTATTAATAGTATTCAGGTGCAGAAATCGAATAAGAAAATGTAAAATAACACTATAGTCTTCATCATATTAATAATTCTATCAAATTAGCCTTTATTAAAGTTACAGATGATACAGATTCTTGTGCCTTAATAAATTCTGAAGCAGTAACAGTCCTTAAAGCACATGCAAATTATAAGTTTTTACTCTATTACGGTTACAGCTCCTGCTCAACTAAAAACTCAACTTTATATTGCAGATCCTCCGATGTGACTATGGTGAATACACACATTGCGATATCAATGCTGAAACGATATATTGTGCAGCCTAAGTTTTAACGCTGGTTATCTCAATCTGGTGTGTTAAATAAGCTATATATTAAAAAAGCTAGAGTGCAAGGGCTGGTATTGAGAACCATTGTTACTGTTATTATATGTGCCTGTGTTTGTTCAAGTTTGTTTACTTTTTTTCAAGTTTTTGTCTAAGGTATTTTTTTGTGGTACACTACAGAATGTCATAAAATAAGTGAAATGATCTTAAGTAAAATTACTGACTTTTATTATAAAATGTATTGTTTAGATTAAAGAATAAATCAATACATTAGCAGCATCTAGTTCACATACACTCGTTTTTCGTTTCCAAGGTTTGAAGGCCATTCATAGAGGCCAGACTGACTTAATCTGGGAGGTATTGGCAACATGGTGTAGCGAATTAGCTCAAAGGGAATTGAAGATTCATTTGAACGGGGCTTCAAAAGAATCGACTCTTCCAAACCAAACAAACGAATCGTCCAGCGATCGTTCGAACGAACAGGGGACTTCAATCACGACTGTTGCTATCAGAAATAAAAGCCAATTTATGTTTAAGCAGGGTAGCAAGGTCGAAGTTTAATACATTAGCTTCAAAAACATGCACAGGCACTTTTCTTTAAACAAAATGAAACTTTATTGGTTAAATCTAACTGAAACTAACACCTAACACAAACACACATTCAAACAAGTGTAGACAAGAGTAAAGAAAGAAAAAGAGTTTGAGATGTTTGAGTGTAATGATGGAAAAACCTTGGATTTTTTAAGACCAAACCAAGTGAAGCAAAAATAATCAATTTAATCCTTCTATGGTCTCTTAATGGTTACATTTAGTTTACACCAGTTCAGTGGTAGTCTGGAAGTGTTACTTGCGTTCCTTTTGTGATGTGAAGAACTCGTCGTGAGGCTTGGAGTGAGGTGGAGTAAGTTGTTTCAAGTTTTGAATCAGCAAAAGAGCTAGTTGTGTTGACTACTGGGTTTGTAGCACACTAAACTTAACTAAACTCTCAACGAAAAAGAAAGAAAAAAAGGTATCAGAGATGGGAATGTCTGTGCTGTGTGATTAACATTTTGTCTGGGTCCCCTCCTGCTCCCTGTAGTCCTCTGTGGTTTTAGTTCTGGGTTCAAGTCTTTCTCTGGTCTGTAATATTCTAGGTCTTGGCAGTGGCCTTAGAGACTAGCTTTTATAAGGATGGTTTTGTACTCACCCTCCGGAGCCGAGTTGACCAATGAGAAGTTAACTTTTGGTTTCAAAGCATAGTGATTTGCATAGGCATTCTGGGTTTAAACTGATGCAGAAATGTTCAAGTTTTTTAAAATTTTAATATGTTGCACACGTATTAACATAAAATGTAAACAATCATTCAGTCCACCAAATTAGCTTTGCAGGGACATCAAACATGAACTATCTATAAGCTTGTTTAGAGTTATGCATTGATAGCAGAAGTATTAACAACATAATATTAATACATGAGCAAGAGACTTGTTGCAAAACACCTGATTACACATTACACAGAGAATAAAAGTTTACATTAAAACATCTGAAGCAAGGAGCTTATAGAAGTTCTCTGTATGTCCAGTTGTTTCGTCCTTCGTGTCATAAATACCTTGGGATTGGTAAATACCATCCAGTCTTTTCTGGGTGGGAAAAGCTGAGGCGGTGTTATTTGTTGAATAAAAACAAAATAATTATGTGTCTGATTGGCCATATTCATCACAACAGCATCAGTGTTATGTACAGAACACATTCTTTGGTACTTTTTTTAAAGAGTAAAAACAGTGGTTACTGAAGCAGTATGTTGTTTCCTGCCATCTCCACAGAAGAAGTAAAAAAGTGGACATGAACCTCAACACCCTTCATCAAATGGATATCAGGCTGATTTCATGAAGTGTAAACCTAGTATTACTGAACTGCAAAGCTATCATTGCTTTCACTGTGTTACAAAATCTTATCCATGAGGAAAACACACTGAAACTTTTTCCAAGTAAAGACTGAATCAACTGCATTTAGCTAATGCAATGAGGGGAGAAAAAAGAGAGAGACTTGATTAAATCAATGCAAATGAAGATCACAACCTTTTGGAAAATCAATGCAAACAGAAACTTTTAATCTTCTTCGAGTAAGGATGTAAAACTACAAATAAGTCTCTTCTCCTTGAGGATGACTAGAAGATGATGTTTCCATTTCAGCTGACTGTCCCGGCAGCACCCTAAAATCACATCCCCATGCCTTAAATGGCAGTTAACGCTCACTTTCAATAAGTGAGTTATTATTTAAGCTGTTTTCAGAAATATACTACAACCCGATTCATAACTTATGAATAATACAATACAGGGTTTTCCTTTTATTGAGAAACTAGAAAGAACAAAATGAATACACCATGACTGAGGCTGTGCAGAGAACTCAGGGCCCCTGCAGCTGAAGAGAGAGCCACTGAACATGTCAATCTGTGAATTATTGATTAACCTGGGGATTTATGACAAGGCGGCAAACAGAAGTTTTCAGCAACTGAGGCATCGTATGACATCCCCGCTACCTGCCGCCTCTCTCCATCCAACACAGCACAACAGCCCAAACAACATTCCACGTATGCAGCTGCACTGTTCGCTTGAATTACCAGCACTTCAGCACCTACAGCGCATTAGCATTTGAATGAGTACATCAGAAATGGCAAGAGAACAGAGCATTCACTGATACAGGACAAAAGAACTCATTCATAACAAACACATTTCCAGATGGAGTCATGCCAGCTGACCTGTTCTGTACTGCTTTTGATCTTTTCGTCTCAAAACAACTTGATTGTTGTGGATCTGAGGTTTTAACCAACATTTATAATCTTACTCAAGAGGACACAAATAAAGTATCTAATGATTTGTTACAACATCATATGGGAGTGTACAAATGATATGATGTTGATAAAATATTTATTTAAAAGTATTTTAATGTCATTAAACACATGCTTTTGAAATTATTGTTAAAGATTAAATGGTAACACTTTACAATAACAGCACACGAATAATGATGTGTTAATATGTAAACTAAACATTACTTTATTATGAATTATTGATGAGTTAAGGCGTGCGCTAATCATGAACTAACCTTGACTACAATTTGAGTCACAACAGTTCATGTGTGAATAACGGCTACCTTAATTATTTGTTAGTACATGATTGTTTGTTAATTAATGTATTAATTAACATTTAAGTTTAAGCTAAATGTAACCAACATGAACTCATGAGCTGTTAAAGTATAATTATGTCATGACTTTAGTGTTTCCTTTAGGATTTTTTCCAGCTGTGACGGCAGACTGTTGGGCATTTTACACAGATCTACCAACTATCTGTGGCGTTATTTCAATACCAAATGTTTTGAGCGCAGTATTAGAAGTCGAGATCTTAATCAACAACAGTTTTTTTTTTTACTTTTAATAATTAATTTTGATCAAATAGTATATACAGAAGTATTAAATATTGTATACAGATGTGTGCGGAAGGAAAATATCTAGAAAATGTCATATTCTGATGTCTTTTTTTATCTATGCTTCTAATAAATTTAGATAAAATAAGATTTATAACAGGTTTTTCCAATGAAAAGTTTTATCTAAAAAATAAATACTCAGCCTTTGAAAACAGATTTTTCTTAAATGAAAAAATGAGATACTTATAGCACATAACTACATGCTTTAAGATCAAATTAAATTTAATTATTTTTCTCATTCACATTTCTCGGTCAGGGTATAACAAAAGAACGTGTCTTTCAGCAAATTATGGATTTTATTCTGTTCTCTACATTTTGTGTATCAGATTAGATTCCATCTGTTTACTACCAGCCACCTGAATCACATTTCCCAGTATCCATTTCTCTGATCACCTGACTAGCATGGACTATTTTAGACATCCACAATGGCATAGCCATAAAACAATTTTTTCCTAGTTTTTTTTGCCTTCACTTCACCTCACAGGATGTAACTGCAGAAAACTTGAGCTTTAAATAGGAAAATTATCAAAACTCTTTTGTGAATATTTTCAATGAAATGCTGAGGGTCAAATTTAATTCAATCCATTATGCTTAAGCTAAAAGTGACCCTGCCAGAAAAAAATCTGATGAACGGATTCAAAACTCTAGGAGACTTGTAAAATTCTTGTAAAACCCAATAAGTCTATTTTTAAAAAGAATTCTGACGTTAAAATAGGACCCAAATCCCAGTGATTTTGAGGCCCCTGCTACATGACGTAGGAGTGCGATTTTTCCTGACCACCTTTTCCTGACAGGCGCCGTTAATTACGTTTCCATAATAACATGTATACACACGTTCACAGAACATTTTTTTTGCAAATAGACTGAGATTAAAATATCTGTTCCAACTCTGTTATTTTTGAAACAGAGCATGTTTGTAATAAAGACAGTAAAATCACTATGTAATTCTTAACTGCTAAAATCACCATGGCTGCATGGTGTCAGTAAATGCTAATATGCCAGTGTGTGTATTGCAAACGGCATTTGCGTGAGACTCATCATTTCAGAAAGGCTTGAATAAACTCTGAATATTCTGGAGGCTATAATGAACTATCTGAGGGGACTTAAAACTTTACAGACACATTCTGGAGACACCAAAGGTTTCTCTTACATCTTGTAAAAGGGGTAAAATAGGTGCCTTTTAAATGTATTAATAAACAGCCAATATCTTAATAATAAACAGGTAATAATTCAGTAGTTATTAGTGGGAATTGGTACTTAAACTGTCACATAATTCCCAAGTGTTACCTAAATGTATCCCTGTTAATTTTGTGACTGTTTCACATTTAATGTAATATTTAAGACATTCAGAATTTCATATCAATAGTGAACAAGCATTTTTTCTGGTTCTCTTGTTTGCAGTTTTGGTTTGTACTTTAGACTATCTCTTGTTTTTGTACAGTTTTGCAGCATGCCCCAACCATTGTCTGCTTGATTGGATTACACCTCAGATATTACAATTTGCTCCTGTTTTTCACCCTGTCTGTTTTGATAAACCCTTTAATAAAACTGCATGTGGATCCTCACTGCTGTAGTCATACTGTACTCCAGTACATTACAGTATGACCTCAACGCAGTGTAACACCGTGTACATGTGCAGATGTTTTTGTACTTTTTCCATCATTTTTGTAGCCGTATTCTCACATGTTTTGTTCCCATTCACTTTTATTCAAAGACAAAGATACTGTAGGCTTGAACATTCTTTTAAACACACATTTGCATTCGTATAGATGCAATAAAATAAATCTACAACAAAATGGCGGGTGAGTAAATGACAGAATGTTCATTATTCCAGAAAAAAATCCCTTAAGACTACCAATAAATCTCAAAGCTATTGAAACTAAGCTATGGATTTGTATAATAACCAAGAGATGAGTCGACAAAGCAATAAACTGTTCAATAAGAAGCCTACTGAAGTCAGCATTTGTCTCATTAGACAGTCGCATAAGCAAGTCTGAATCAATATTGAAGAAGAAGAAAAGTGTTCATGCAAAGTGATCCAGTGGGAATAATGGAGGCATTTTCTATCACTTAGCCCATCCGAAAGCACCTCAAGTCTTCAATTTCCCTTTGTTGATTGCTAAAGACATGGCTGAGCAAGACGGATATGCCTGGGAGACGGAGTATATTACATTAACACATCAGACCAGAAATATTTCCAATGCACTCCATCCCGCCCTAGTCATCATCAAACATTTGGTAATGGAAGGTCATGGAAATCGCTCCCCTTCTCTCTTTCAGGTTCATCCACAGTAGTTGTTCATTATGTCAAAAAGAGCGTGGCAGAACCCAAGGTGCAGCACAGTATGTCGAACCTCTGTAAGCCTGCAGTGATTTCAGCTGGATGACAGAATCATAAATGGGACAGAAATATGCCCGACTACACTATTCTAAACAATTATACTGCTCTATCATCAGAAAGAGAGAGAGAGAGAGAGAGAGAGAGAGAGAGAGAGAGAGAGAGAGAGAGAGAGAGAAAGCTCTGCCAGCAAGCATTTTTTGCTTTTAAAAGATGTCTAAAAGATGTCTAAACATAGTCGTCTTGGCTAAAACAAGGCTAAATTTGGGCTGTCACTGAAAATATAATAGACTTCTAAGAATAGGCCAAAACTAAACCAGTCATCAGATAAACAGAAATGAATGACTACACATATAAAGTCTAATTTGTCTATTTGATTAATAGCTTTCGGCTATTCTTAGATGTCTATTAGATTTTCACTGATAGCCCAAGTTTAGCCTTGTTTTAGCCAAGCTGTCTACGTTTAGATGTCTATTAGATGTCTATTAAACACAAAACTGTTTGCTGGGTTATTACTTTATTAGACAAGGATTTCACATGTGCTGAATTCAAGAGCTAAGAAAGTCGAGGAGAACTGGCATGCGTATTAATAAAAATATTTAAAAAAATAAAAGCTGTAAAACAAACAAATAAAGTTGTCGTGGTATAATATCACTTTTGTAAGAAACAGGTTGAGCATTATTTAATTTTGTGACAGCGTTCATTTCAACTTTGATTATTATCTATTAGGTTACAGGTTATTTATATAGAATGAATAAAGTGCATCTTTACTTTACTTTACAGGGTCATGAAACCCTCCTGTCCCAGCAGGGTGTTTTCACACCTCTAGTTTGAAAAACGTCAGGAAAGTGAGCCCAGCTTTGTTTAGGTTGGAGTGTTGAGTGGCAAAAGAGGGAAGGGTTGCTTAGTAAATTACTTTGATTAAGGCAGTGGATCTTAAACTTTTTTCACCAAGTACCACCTCAGAAAAAATCGTCTCTCCAAGTGCCACCATAATGAGCAGTATTGAAATATAAGAAGCTACAGCTCTGTACAGTTAAAAAGGCGGATTAATTTCTATTATTAAGAATATGTATTATTATCAGCCACTTTAAACTTTAAAAATAGTTTGAACATTAACACTGTACTGTGCTTATATGTAAAACAAACAAACAAACAAAATAAAACGTCAACGTTAAAATTGAAATGTGCTTTTAAAAGTTAAAAATGGTCGGCACAATTCAGCTAGTGGATAGCGCGCTGACATATGGTGCAGTAGCACTTCAGGGCATCCTGAGTTCAAATCCCAGCTCGAGGGCATTTCCCATCCCTACCCCCTCTCTCTCTCCCACTTCGCTTTCTGTCTGGAATACTGTCCTATCCACCTAATAAAGGGGAAAAGGCCAAAAATAAATCTTTAAAAAAAAGTTAAGTTAAAAATGGTAGGCTACTGTTCATAAAAAACTCCTGTACTTAAATGTAAAATATTAACATATAGTAGCCTATAAATCAAAACCTGGACATCATGAATATAGGCCATATGTCATCACATGTACATACTGTAAGACTTATTTGATTCCTCTGCGTACCACTAGAAGGAAGCTTATGTATCACCAGTGGTACAGGTACCACAGTTTGAGAACCACTAGATTAAGGTACGTCTTTAAAAACTGAAAGAGTACTGCTGACGATACTAACTAACTTTGCCATCTGAATAAACAAACAAAGAACATTGATCACACATCTACCAAACCCGTAGAGACAGGATAATCAACACCAACTGGAACCACCTCTTTTATTAAAAGAAAACGAGTGGCAAACCCGGATTTCACCATTTCCAGAAAAAGCTGTCGGCTAAAAAATATTCCTTGCAAACACATTTTTGTGGCGTGTTAGCAGACCACTGTAATCCACACATGTGAGTTGTGCTCTCATCAGGGAAATGGAAACAAAACCTTCATTGCGGCACATTTATAAACGCAACACTGATGACCCATGTCTCCAAACAATTCTTCTACAACTTGTTTAAATTACGGTTGGCAACACAACGTGGCATCTCTCTGAACACTGTAACAGGTAAAAAGAGTCTTCGAAGCTATCATGCATGTTAATGAAGTTGCATTTTGTCCACAGTAGAGCGCGCTGATTGGTTCAAACCAAGTCTTTCTCATGAATTAATGAACAGATGTGCTGAAAACTTAATGAAGTCACTTTGTACTAGCCGGTAGAGACAGCCAATCTCTACGCTGGAGTTTACACAATGATCTCATCGTCGTGGTGAAACAACCAATTTTTACTTGTTAGCTAAATATTTGTGTCCTAATAGTGTTTTTAGCAACGTGGGACAGTCAACATGTCAAAAAATGTGTTTTGGTGTTTCGTGACCCTTTAATGTATTCAAATAAAATTTTAAGGAACGGTGCACATTAATAAGCATTTCTGTAAATGTGCCAGTTTGACTATTGAAGATATTAAGAAATTTCAGTTTTATAAACATTTACATTTATTAATTTGGCAGCTTTTTACCTCTCTAAAGATCTTACAAGTGAACAAAATCATCAACTAAAAGCATGAAAGGGAGAAAAAAACCCACCTGAGAATAATTAAAACATCCAGCATCTTATTAATTGCAATGAATAAAACATGTTCATTAAAGACTAGTTGAACTGATAAAACAAGATCAGGCTGTTTCTTCATTATTTAAAGGGATCAAATTGACTGCTCGCAATCTGTCTGTTTCACAAAAGCAGTGAGAAAGAGAAAATCCCTGATCAGGCAAGATTCCTGACAAGACTGAATCTGATTAAGTTGCTCCAGCTTAATACATTTAGAACGGAGTGACATTGATGGTATCTATTAGCCTTCTTGTCAAGCACTTTGAAAGTCTGGCTGTACAGTGACAGTAGAGTCAGGTGTAAGTGTTGCGCACGAGGCTTCAACCTCAGTACTTTAAACAGATGTCAAGTATAAAACGAAGTGTCGCTGCCTTTGTAGTCAGGCTCTTTTTGATATAGAACAGAAATTTAAGATTAAGTTAACCTATGTTATCATAATTTGGCTTCTACAGTTATAATACTGGACATCAGGCAATATGAAAAGACAAGGGAAGTTATAAAGGGGTGGCAAAAATATGCTTGGCGCCCCTTGTGTAATGCAAAAATAATCAAGAATATGTGGTACTCCTCACTTTTGTTTGTTTTCATTTGCAACATCCAAGAACAGTTTCACATTTAAATAACTTTGCCTTTAAAACATTTATTTTAAAAGTTGACTTGCATCCCATTAAATAAATCATATTGCCCCTACTAAAAGAGCAAGCAAACTTATGTACATTGAGTAAATCGTATTTTAGATGAGGGGTTTTCAACCTGTGGGGGGCGCCAGCACCTATTAAAGGGGCGCGAGAATTTGAGGCATCCACTCGAGTAAATTATGGTGACGATTTTTATGCCTTCATTACAGTGAATCTGATTAATGTTGGTTCCACAGCTAACTATCAGGCACCTGCAGAGTCAATGCGTTCGAGTAAAATATATACAAATAAAAAATGTTATTTGTACACAAATACAAATAAAATGACCGGGTGCTTTTTAAAATTAATGACTGTGATGGTAAGTCAAACCGGTGAGCCTTCTGAATCAAATCAGCAGGATGCCCTTTCTGGGTCTTTCACTTACTTTGAAGACACTACATGGACATCAGTAATCTAGTTATATGTCTTAATGTAAATAAGACAAAATAATTAAGGTGTTTACATGAAATGCTTTTAAAATGTTGCGTCTCTAGGCAATCCATGTTTTCTGTAGTTTCATGTAATTTTGGGTGTTTCATCTTTAATGTTTCGACTCTAACTGCGGTTAGGCAGTTTCACTTTCACTCATGAACATTTCATTCAGTGTTGTGGAAAGATACTTTTGAAAGTAGTGCATTACAATATACAACTGTTGCCTCACAGCAAAAAAGGTCACTGGTTCCAGCCTCGGCTGGGTCCGTTAGCATTTCTGTGTGGAGTTTGCATGTTCTCCCCATGTTCGCGTGGGTTTCCTCCATAGGACAATTCCTCCATAATTGTCCATAGAGTATATATGTAAATAAGACTGTATGGGTATTTCCTAGTGATGGGTTGCAGGTGGAAGGGTATCCGCTGCCTAAAACATAAACTGGACAAGTTGGCGGTTCATTCTGCTGTGTCGACCCCTGATTAATAAAGGCACTAAGCCGAAAAGAAAATGAATGTTTCACGTGAACCTTCAGAAATTATTCAAAGTTTATGATTTGGTGCACACTAAACCCGTATTGTATTATAAATGTTTGTACATGTGCTATGATAACTTCAACTTAATAATAACTGTATCTACCATCACTTCAGATCAGTTAAACGTATCCTTGCTGAAGTATTAATATCAAACTCCCACAGCTACAGTTTCAGCCTCAATATAGAATCTCTCTCAATTAAAAAAAATACAAATGTGAGCAGAAACGAATGTGGCCATTCAATTGAAATTCAGTCAAAATGATAAAAGCAGTCCGAACATGTAGAGGACGTGTTCTGATTAGCTTTCTAATTAGTTGCGTAATTGACCATAGCATATTAAAATTGAACATCAGCAAAATAATTGGATTTCCACTCCAACAATTACTGTTCCATGTTTAGAGCAGAGATCCCTTTTTCTGGAATATAATGTAATAAGACGGAGTGAAATACGAACACATTTCTACAAATCCTTTTGTAGGCCAGTAATACAGTTTTACCAACTCATGCTCAGTGATAAATCTCATAATTTATCAATAACACCCAAACCAACCATAAACATTTGCATCCATTGCCCAAGCAAAGTCCAATCAAACCGCTTCGTAAAATTTAGTGCGCACCGCAAATACCAGATGAGACAGATTTGATATATCTGATAATCATATCACAGATGCACAAAACCCTACCAACTCCATTTACATTATACCGCTCAATCCATTGATTTAGCGCAGTTTATTCCAATTATAATTAGGATTGTATCGTACATCACCAGCGTGATTAATTTCAATCCATGTCTTCACAGTGCTTCACATCTTGATCCCCTTTATTATCCCACAATACTAAGGGCTTTGTCAGGCCTTTTCAATAACATAAGTCCTTTTTTGTGTCTGGCAAAAGTAAAAAAAAAAAAAAAAAGCTGTTTAAATCAAATTGCCTCGCTGTTCTTTTTCTTCCTCTCTTTCTTTTCCATACATCAAACGGATGTGGCAAGCTTGGCAACCCCTGCTTTGAGGTGTTAATAGTAAGCAGCCCCTGGCGGGAAGGAGAGAAATGAGCATTCAGAGATGATGTGGAGAATGAAAACACCCAAGGTCATGCCAAAACACCCTGTCTGATTCCTACAACATCAACAGGCAAGCGGTGAACAAGATGTTGTGCTGAATGCCTTTGCACATGGTTCTCATTCTAGGGTGGGTTGTGACATGTGACAAAATACTTCATGAGGGGATTATGCAGAAGCAGCATGGCATGTTCGCGGCCCTGATGTTACTTGTATTATTGCATTTGTCTAGTAGCTTACTTGAGGAAAAGGGTCTAGTATGTTGAATTCAAATTTGAAACATGTACACTGCGTTCCAATGCTAGCACTGTAGTTTGTTGGGGGGGAAAAAAGAGATATTTAAAGTTCATCCAAAAAATTCTAAAATTCATTAGATGTCTTTGGCAATTTGTTTGTAATTACTTGTAGAATTTGCTAAAAGTGAAAATTGTTTCCATAGTTGGGCAATGTTGACCAATTTGGCATCATACGATGTCTATTCTGAAACATCGCTATGGACGATGGCATCATGGTCATAGGCAGTGGGGAATTAATTATTTATGAATAATTAATTAATTCATAACGATTTAATTATTTGTAGCCTACCTTTTCAACTACCTGACCCGCATGGTCTTTGTTTCACCCATAACCAAATCATAAATAAATAAAAAGAAGTTACACACAAATTACCACCTGTCAATCACTTTTTACGCGGGACTTTTGCATGAATAGGCAGAGTGATCTGTGTCATTATAATTGCGTCGACCAACTTGGTTGGTAAAAAAAGTCCCCAACCAACAGGAACTAACCAACAGTGTCTGATGTTTTGCTTAAATTACTAAGTACAAGCGTGAAAATGAAAGATTTAGCAGTGTACTGACGCTGTGACACGTTACCTGATAGATTCAAAAGACAGAAGCGTTGTTAGATAGAGACAAGATTAATTAAATATCTTGTTTAGCAAATATAGTGAGATGAGATCCAGCGGTACATCCTTGATAAACTGTCCAACGTACACTGCTCTCTGGGGTTTGTGCTCATAGTCTTCTGAGGCGCAAGTCATTTATTAAATAAGGAACAGATTCACGCAGCTTCTCCTGCCACAGCAAATTCAGATTTTACTGTAGATATTTGGCGCTAGTTAATCAAGAAGTGACGATTTTTTCACTTTGACCCGTTGGATGGAAAAATTACTATTACTATGTTATATTATATCAATATTCTAGTTTTTGTGCATAAAGTTAATTTGCATTTTTGGATGGAAACATAGCTAGTGGCTGCTGGTTTTCAACATTCTGTAAAGAAATCCTATTTTCTGTTCAATTGAATAAGTAAACTTGAGGGCAAGTAAATAATAACAATAACTTTTCAATTTGGAGTGAACTATCTTTTTAAGAGGGTGTTTACACGATACCATTTTTTAAATAAAAATAGGAAACATTTAATGTGTCCATTCGTTTACACATCAACATAAATTATCAATAAATGAATGATTCATTTGAACAATTTTTTTCAACATCTTGTAAATTTTTAAAAATGTTTAGTTGATTTATGATAGAATAATTATGAGCTCTGTTTCAAATAAAAAGTCAATTAAATGTATTAAATAAGAGTCTAGCAACTCTATTAATTATTACCATAGTTGTCTATATATATTATATATATATATATATATATATATATATATATATATATATATATATATATATATATATATATATATATATATATATATATTATATATATATATATATTATATATTATAAAAGTTATTGAATCAGTGATTAATAATTGTTATGCTGTGATATTAGACACCAGTGTTGGAGATTAAATAAGCTCCAATATGAATTATGGTGAGAAATGGTTCACTCGAAAATTAAATTAATGAATATTTATGCCATAGATATTATGAAATAATATCATATGTCGTAATGATGCTTATATCTTTGCTAAGTCCCTAGTGAGTGGTAGTCTGGAGTACACTGTCTGAACATGAATTATTTATTTTCATTAGCAGTGTATGCTTCGGATAATACGCACAGTAAGAACAATGGGTGTTTTTTTCCTCAAAGACACAGATAAATTAGCATAATTTAAACCTAGAGGCTAAAACAAATCACCAAACAAATCTGAAGATGAACATGCAGAACATTTGAGTGGTAACTATCAGAGTTATTTATGATTTGGAAAAATTACATATTTAGGCTGTGTGATTCTTTAGGCTGTGTGAACAGGAAACATTGTAATGATTCATTCAAAAATGTTGATTTTTATTTAGGAACCAAATACAAATTGCTGTGTGTAGCATAAGGTTCCAATATTGATTTTGCTGACTTTGCAGATTTTGTTATTGTTTTTGTAGTAGAAATGGTGAGAGTAAATAATGGTAAAAGGTCCAGTGAGTTACTCAATATTAAATTTATTTGAGAGTAGTATGACACTTGTGCTATTTTAAAGAGATTGTTCACACAAAAATGAAAATTCAGTCCCTATTTACTCTCCCTCTGGAGGTTCAAAACTTTTATGAATTTATGTATTCTGTAGGGGGAAAACACATACTATAGAAGTCAATAGTTGCAGGATTCCTGCTTTCTTCTACACACACACAAACAAAATGCTATTTGTTCAAACTACTTATTTAAAATGAGCTAAAACAACACAATTCTTGAGTTTGTTTTGGGACAACTAAATTCAGGTGTATTCAATTGGCGGCTCATGGACCAAACTTGGCCCCTGGGCCATTTGTTCCGGCTCTCCAAATAGTGTGACCATCAAAAATAAATTTAGTTCAGTCGAAAAATTGGCGCTATATAAGTGACGTGTCTGTTCAATACAGCACGAGTTACAGTTGAAGGCTGCGCAGAGCGTGAGTTAACAGACAGTAAGCGAGTGGCACGAGCAGTCAAAAAAATTTGGATATTTTTGTAGAAAAGGCCTGTAATTTAAAGTTCCGAGCCTATACACCAAGGCTAATACGCACGCACACTGGATTAACTATAGCAGCGGGCCATTCACATATCACGCCTTTTTCATGCGCCAGTTTGTTATTTCCAATGTAAGAATATTTGCCAATATACGTGCGCAAGCGGAACACCCAGTAGAAAACATCTCACACTCTAGCATGGCTTTCTAGTGCAACATAAACAAAAGATATGTTAGACGAATTAATACAAGTTATTAAAATGATTATGTATGAACGCAGATGATAACAACAGTTCATTTAAATACTTAGCTAATAAAAAGCTTAAAATTACATTAGACGTGATAACCATGAAATCATGATTATTCTTCAGACTACATAATCATACAACCAAAATCTATAATTGTTGCATCCCTAATTGTTTCGCAGTTCAAAACATAACATATGAATGAGTCTGAATGTAGAAGAAGCCTACTTAAGCAATGTACTGCTTTTGCCTTGAAAAACAACATATGAATATGTTTGTAAAAAAAGCCTATTGTACAATGCACCGATTATGTAGTTTCAAATACAACATATTAACATCTTAATGTAGAAAAATACAGCGTGGGTATCTTAAGAAGCAAAAAATACAACATATGGGCTTATATATGCTGTTGTGTCCTCACTCATATTGCTAGTCATATCTCTCCGGCCCCTCATTTGATATGCTTTTCATAACTGGCCCCCATGACAAACTAATAGAATAGCCCTGACTTAATTGTTTTATGTTGAATACACATACATTTTAAAGATTTAAT
Source organism: Danio aesculapii (assembly GCF_903798145.1). Classification (NCBI taxonomy): domain Eukaryota; kingdom Metazoa; phylum Chordata; class Actinopteri; order Cypriniformes; family Danionidae; genus Danio; species Danio aesculapii. The sequence goes on along the minus strand of NC_079436.1, from coordinate 33,917,126 downwards.
ACACACATTTTCACTTTCAGCTCATTATAAATAAGTAGTTTGAACAAGCAGCAAACATTTTTTTGGAGTGCATCTTCTTTTGTTTTCAACAGAAAAAAAGAAAAATAAACAAGTTTGGAACATGTAAAGGTAAATAATGACAGAATTTTCAGCTTTGAGTGATCTATCCCTTTAAGGGCTATTACAATTTTTTTACCATACTACCATATACAGTCTTATGCTAAAATTTGGGCACCTCTCTGTGGCTGCTTTCTATATAAGAGAAGATCGCAGTGAAATGAAACACAAAATTGATTTGAGTGACTCAGTGAAGCTTAACAATCCCAACACAGCTGCAACCAATCATGAGAAAAGTATATTTAAGACAGCTGATTGCTAGTTGTGATTATCCTTATTGTCAACCTGAAAGTAGCAACATGGGTACCTCAAAAGAACTTCCTAATGACCTAAAAACTAGGACAATTCACCAACATACATCAGGAGAAGCATGAAAAAAGCTATCACAAAGGTTTCAAGTCTCCACAGTCATAAATATAGTAAGAAAAAGGAAGCCCACAGGAACAGTTCTTGTGAGGCAAAGATGTGCTAGACCAAAAAAAAAATATCTAAAAGGCAAAGGAATGGTTAGAACGATCAAAGACAAACCAGACCACCTCCAAAGAGCTCTAAGAACATCTTGCTGATAATAATGTCATTGTAGATCGTTCCATAGTTCAGCACACTCTTCACAAAGAACAGTAACGGAAGGTGATGCAGAAGAAGCCTTTTCTGCATTCTGCCAACAAGAAGAGTCGTTTGCAAAAGCTCATCTGGACAAGGCAGAATCCTTTAGAATAAAATATACTGTGGAGAGATGCTACAACAATAGGTGCTTTGCATAATGGGAGAAGAATACAGCATTCCAGGAGAAGATCCTGCTCCTTTTTGTTAAATACAGTATGGTGGGAGCCTCATCATTCTGTGGGGATGTGTGGCAAACAAAGGTACTAGAAACCTTGTCAGAGTTAAAAGTCACATGGATTCCACCCAGTGTCGGCAGATTATGAATATCAATGTTCAGGAATCAGTCAAAAGGCTCAAGTTATGGCAGGGTTAGATGTTTCAGTAGGACAATGACTCAAATCACAGCCCCAGATCCAGAAACTATACAATATTCTAGAATGGTCATCCCAGTCCCTAGACTTGAACATCCTAGAAAATTTGAATTAATTTGAAAAGGGCCATTCACGCTCGGCACCCATCAAACCTGACTGAACTGGAGAAATTGTGCAAGGAAGAATGGTACGAAATGCCTTCAGCAAGAATTCAGGCACTTATCCTTAACTACAGGAATGCAATACCTATTCATCGACTGGGTGTCAAACTTACATACTGCACCTTTAAGTTTAACTTTGAAAACAAACTGACAGGAATGTAATTACTTTGTTCAACGTATTTATCATATAACGACAATAATTAAAACTAGTAAACTATATAATCATTTTATCATTTTGACTAGATTTAAAGCGTCTACAGGCTGTTATTTCAGCAAAAGGTGGCTGTACAAAAGATTGATGTCATTATTCTGTTGGGGTGCCCAAATTTTTGCATCTGTCTGTTTTTGTTAAGTTGTTAAATTGCATGTCACAACTGAAATGTTGCATTTTCCCTAGGGTATAAAATAAATCCAATTGAAATTGCTGATTTGAAAAGCCAGCAGGCTATGGCTTGCAATTCTGAAAATTATCAGGGGTGGCCAAACCTTTGCATAAGACTGTATCAAGGATAATAAGGACTTATTACACTACCTGCAGCACTTTTCTTAAAAAAATAATTTGAATAAAAAGCTAAACATACCATGGAATCAATTTAAAAAAGAAATATCTACTATTAGCATTTTAAAGCAACACCTTGACATCGATATTAGATTTATTAAAAACTCATTATTTTATTTCAAATCCAACAAGTCGGTGTGCATAACTCAAATGCCCTTCTTTAATAACACCAACAGTTTAAGCTCACAATCAGATTTAATTACAAACCCTTGAAGATCAAGATTCCTCTTGGTTAAATTTGTGTCAACATTTTCTTTTCCCCAAAACCATTTAATATATACAGTATTTAAAAAACCTCATTGCTCCACACCGCCAGCTATTTACTCCTATTTCAATAATGGCAGTAAGATAATGAAATCTGCTTTTTCAACATAGTCTACTTTATTCAGCTGCAGTGCATCAGATGCTACCCCGTTTGGAGATGCTTCAAGGTCATTTTAAAGCTGCACGAAAGAGCATTCGAAAAAGACAAACGGTTTGCCATTACGCTAATCAGTTTGAGGAGATGCTTTGCCAGTTCTCCATTCATTTTCTCTGGTGTCCACTCAGAACATATGCTCGTGCTCAGCACATCCAACAAACACTTCGTGTCAATAAAGGGGGAAAGAGACCCCCTTAAGCAATGAATTAGGCTGTAAATTACTCCGACCGAGGAAGCGGCTGATTCTGTAACCCTGTCAGATGTACTTAAAGACTGCTCAGCATTGATGACCTCTCTCACACACACTGATTTCAATGATTTTCACCACAAAATTTCACTTGGGTTAATGAAAGACCGTCTAAAGCTTTGGGCTTTACTAAATTTCGATTTGTTTAGCTCCCCTAAAATATGTGATTAAGCTGTCAGAGCCTTTAAAAATCTGTAATTGTGTAAATTCGCCATTCATTGTTTGCAACAAATTCCAGCTGTTATTACCATTATTAAAAAAGAAAGCTGGATGTTTGTTAACTAAAATAAAAATTAGCATTACTATAAAAATAACGCCTTTTCATGGCATCCAAATTTAACCATTCAATCAGATGTAAATCACAGCACTCTACCAGATAGGTTTGGTGCTGTGATCAAATTCTTCAAATGGCAAGTACTAAAAAAGGATGACATTCAGTAATTTATTGAATAAATCACAAGAGAAAAAGAAAAACTGCTGTGAAAAATTCACTTTTGATCCCAAATCTGTCACCGATAAAGACATGTAACTGAAAGATTTGTTTTCTTCTTTTCTCCTGTGATTTATTTAATAAATTGAGTGTGGGCGTTCTTTGGTACTTGTCATCCAGACTAAATCAAAATGTAAATGTTACCTCTTGTTAGATTTACAATATAATGATAAACAATTACATACTGTATATATTAACAATATATAGTATATGACATATAGCAAATAAGGTATAATACTATTTTCACATAAGCAAATGTTTTTATTAAAAATACAGTAAAAATAAGTAATATTATAAATATAAACTCATTTAAGTTTAACCGTCTCATCAATATAATAACTTCTTTTAAATACATATAGAACAGTATTACATACTATCAAATAAATTATTTAAAGGTATATTATATTTAATTTTTTTACTAGCTTATGTTCACCAAGGCTGCAGTTATTTGATTACCAAAAACATTATGCAATTGATTTATTCGATAGTAATAAAGATCACATTGTTACTGGAAAAAATTACCACTTGAAAAATTTGTTAAATAATTGTCAGTTCCTCTAGATTTACAATTTACGCCTCAATTATAGTGTATAAGTGTCTGAGTGTAACAGTGGGAGGCTTTCACAGAGAGGCGAATCCAAATGCAGATTTATTCAACAGAATGGTCAGACAGGCTACGGTCAACACAGGAGCAATTGGGTTCATACAAATAATCCAGAAGTCGTCGTCGATGAACAGGCAAATGGTCAACACCGGAGAAAGGTAAGATAAACAAGGAACAAGGCTAGGAATAGATTACATAAAGCACAACAAGGATCAAAGAACACGGCTAGATATAGAGATGAAATGCTTTGTAAAGTTACAGGTTCGTTTGACTAACAAAATAAACAAATAACACTTAGCAATGTGTGTGAGCAAATATGGTGTATAGTCTGTGTAATGAGTGCTTGAGCAGCTTCAGTTGTGAATGTTTGCAATCAGACATGATCAGGAACCGGTGTGTATGCACTGTGCATGCTGTGATTTGTAGTCTATTTGGGGGCAGAGTTGTAGTTCTACAGCGATCCACAGTAGCTAAATCTCTGGTAACTGTAACAATGAGTAAAACATTTTTTGCTTTATTTAAGTATATTGTGTAAACTGCTGCACTGTCAGAAGTTACAAATGCTGTCACTGATGCTGTGATTTACAAAGGGTCTATACTGATATTTTAAAGGTAATAATACCGAAACATTTAGAAAGGTACTGTTTAAGTTTTAATACAACTTTAAGGAATACTTGTAAAACATTTATAGGTACAAATCTGTATCTTTTGAAAATGTACCACCCTAGTGGTACTAAACGCCGTCTTACAAGAACTCAATGAGGAAAATTATGTTCACTATAAACATACCACAATCATGTTCCACTGCTTGCTTCAACCTTAAATAACTCTTTTGCACAATATTAAACCTTAAATACCTCTTTTGCACAATATTCACCTTTAATACCTCTCTTGCACAATATTGTTCAGTCTCATGAAATAAGTACTTGTATAGCTTACAAGTCTTTTGTGCATAGATAAGTGTCTTATGTGTATAGCCTGTCTTATGTGTTTAGTTAATTTTCTCATATTATATGTTATAATATAGTTCTGCATAAGTTTTTGTAAATAGTTCTCATCTCTAGTGTTGTGTTTGTATTTATGATTAATTTCTGTAGCACCATTGTCTTGCGAGACATGACATTTCGTTTCTCCGTCCACACATGTAGCGAATTGACAATAAAGCTCGACTTGACTTGACTAATGACTGCTTGTGTTTTTCCTCTGAATGTGATGATATATATTCCACATTTAAAATAAATATGTTGCCATATAGACTTGCATAAAATAACAAAAAACATTAACCAAAACAATACCAATATTTTAATTAAAGCACTATTTAGTGAAACAATCCCGATTTTCAAATCACAATAAATGAAAACATCTTCATTAAAAAAGAAATGTCAGTCAAGCAATGTGCAACAACAGCTCTTTTGTACTGTAGCACAGGAATGGCTTGTCATGACTTCAGCGGCAGTGAAAAATACAGTATGATTAATTAACACATTGTCACTTTTCACACTTAAAAAACGAGTTCTAAGTGGGGATGTGGAAGGAGTGAGAACTACAGACAGGTCACAGGGCAGACGGCACAGAGCAAAGCCCTGGGGAGAGCACAGCTTGCTGAGGGCAGGTGGCCGTTTCCAGACAGATGGAACATATGAAGATGCTGCGTTTCCACAGGATGCACAAAACATGTAAACAAACACCAGATCCAAAAAAAAACCCTATTGGCAAGTCATGAATTTGATGAATTTACTTTATGTTGGTGGTGTCATATCCTTACTTACTTTTTTTGTCCAACCCAGGCTCATTGGAAATAAGTGCCTTAACCTACATTATTGCGAAATGTAAAATACATTGCTCCAGTTACTTTTTGTTGCATGTTTTAGATGACAAATCCACTAGAGGGCACTGTCTGCTTTTTTGTGATTCTAATATACATTACCTAGGGTGTGTTTTGGAATGTTTCAACATGCCCTTCTTGTACAGGTCCATAAAAAGGCAGGGCTTTTCATACAGATCTTAGCTAACCATAAGACATAAACCAGGGCTATTCAATTGGCGGCCCGCTGGCAAAGGCAATTAGTTACAGCACCTCTAAATAGTGTGACCAAGACATCAAAAATAAATTTAGTTCAGTCGAAAAATAGTTATGAAGTGACAAGCGTCTGTTCAATACAGCACGAGCTGCAGTTGAAGGCTGCGCAGAGCGTGAGTCACCTGACATTAAGCGAGTGAGTGGCGCAAGCAGCCGAAAACATTTAGATACTTAATTGTAAAGGCTTTTCAATGCCGTGTTTCTGTTGCACGGAACGAAACTGCTGCAACTAAAAGTTATGCCAGCTGTGCGCTAGTTTAAAGTTCCGAGCTTATCCAACAAGGCTAATGCGTACACACACACTGAATTAACTGTAGCAGCGGGCAATTCACATATAGTGTCTTTTCCACGCGCAAGTTCATTATTTACAATATTAGAATATATGCCAGCGGTGAGTGTTGTGCGTTGCTTTCAGTGCAATGTAAACAAAAGATATGTTAGATGAATTATTACAAATTATTAAAATGATTATGTATGTATGAATGCAGATGATAACCATTCATTTAAATACTGAGCTAATATAAAGCTTAAATTTACATTAGACTTGATAACTATTCTTCAGACTATATAATCGTACAACCAAAATCTACAATTGTTGCATCCATAATTGTTATACAGTTCAAAACATATGAATGAGTCTGAATGTAGAAGAAGCCTACTTGAGCAATGCACTGCTTTGGTTTTGCTTTGAAATACATTTGAATGTTTGTAAAAAGAAAAAAAAAAAGCCTATTGTATAATGCACTGATCTTATATTAACATTTTAATGTAGAAAATACAACTTGGATGTCTTAAGGAGCAAAAAAACAACATATGGGCTCTTATATGCTGTTGTGTCATCAATCATATTGCTAGTCATATCTCTCCGGCCCCTCATTTGGGATTCTTTTCATAAACTGGCCTCCATGACATACTAATTGAATAGCCCTGACCTAAACTTAACCAATTATGTTTTCAAAAACAAACAGATGAGGAAAAATTGAATTAAGTGTAAATTTTACCTTGATTTTACATCGCTTTTACCTCTTTTATGGAACCATGATTCACCAGACTCAAACCCGAGTGCTCTGCATCACAAATGCAAGATCATACAAAGTAAGCAACCGCTTAAACTGATCACGCCAGAAACACATTGTCAATTTCATATCATAGAACTGTTAAGTTGTTTTATGTTTTTTTTTTTTCTTTTGTAGGTGCAAAGAACAAAAATGATAACTTACTTTTCAAAACAAACCATATAATTTTGTTAGCTCAAATTGCTAGTTTTGTGGTGAACACTGTGCATGTCATTAAGCAAATAATAATTGTTTGCCCTTCTGATCTTTAATTGAAATCTGAAAATGCACTTCCTGTTTGTTTTCAGTTTTATTCTCAGACTACATGATTTTGAGGTAACGGGCATGGCTAACATACATAACCACGCTGCTCCAGCTGTCAGTTTTGATAGCAAACAGAAATGGTGAGCAGGAGGGGTCTGTTAGGCTGCAATAACTTTTCTAAAACCCCTACCCCATCTATCTGAATGAAATGTCTACCTTACTTCATCCAGCAAGCGGTAGAAAAAACAAGCCACACCTACTGTTTACTCATTTAAAACTCCATTTCTCTAGGAACTCCGTCATAATACGAAAAAAAAATAATAATAATAATCACAGCATTCGGCTCATTGGGACTTTAAATGATAATATATCCCTGTAAATGTCATTAGTGTGAAAATGAACTAAAGATGTTGGCATCGTACTGTCCCATACTGTTCATTTTATCTAGAAACATTTTCCAGTGAGCCTGTGATGTTTTTGTCTTCTATTGTTGGCATGTTAAAACCAAAACATTCCAATAGAATTGGTTCCAAAATACAATAATATGTACTGCTTTTAATCATTTTTATGATTTAAAATTATTTAATGGTATTTGTAGTGAAAACCATTAGAAATACTGAGATTGTTTCTGTTTTTTTTCTCTCTCTCAGCAGGGAATGTACAGTACGTATCAATTACAAGATTTGTGAGTGTTGTATTTGGCAAGAGAAAGCGAACAGAGAGACTGCCTGACATGGACCATAGAACTCGGGTTCCCCATTTCTCTCTTTTACTCTTTCTGACTGTCATTTCCTCTTGCTTGGAGGCAGCCAATTTCAGAAGCTGAAGTCAACCATGCAATACAGTAAATATCAGAATCGCAGTGTATACGGATTCAAGCATAATTTCCTATCTGAAATCCATTAGCCACTCTCTCTGGTTAAATTAATCTCTCCCTCGAGCATGAAAAAAAAAACAGAAGAGGAAAGTAAGCTCAGGCAGCAAAGTCTCGTTCATAACAGGAGAAGCTGATAAAGAAAGTTGGACTGATTTGGAGAATATAGACTGTTTTTGCTAGCGGATATTTTTGCGGAATGTTACACATGAGAATTCCATTAGAGATTCCTGTCGGAGTGGATTGATGGAATTCCAGGGCCACAGATCCACAATGGCAATAACTGGACTGAGGAAACATTAGTCTTGAATCAGTCGGCTCTGATTCTCTGCAGACGGGAACGTGTGGCTAGAGTTGGCTGACAGAGTGTAACGTGACAAAGCAAAGAATGATAGACTGTCAAAGACACATTGACGCTTTCTGCAGTAAAGCAATGGAGCAAAGTGTAGATTGATTATAAAAGCGGAGGAAAACAGAGCTGATGGACGGGGTTGTTGAGCATTGTTCAGACGATCCACAGACATGCTAAATTAAACTTGTCATAGCCAGGAGGAGGAATGATATTGAACTAATTATTGCCATTGCTTAATCACCCTCATGTCATTCTGCATCTATAAGACTTTCTGGAGTTTCTGTTATTATCTTAAAGCTGCATAAGTATTTTGGCAATATCCAAAAATACATTGCATGGGTCAAATTATGAATTCATTGTTTTATGCCAAAAATAATTAGAGTATTAAGTAAAGATAGAGGCAGCACAGTGGCTCAGTGGTTAGCACTGTCACCTCACAGCAAGGTGGTCACTGGTTCGAGTCCAGATTGGGCCAGTTCTGTGTAGAGTTTGCATGTTCTTCCCATGTTTGAGTGGGTTTCCTCCAGGTGCTTCAGTTTTGCCCACAGTCCAAAGACATGCGCTATATAGGCGAGTTGAACAAACTAAATTGGCCGCAGTGTATGAGTGTGTGAACATGAAAGTGTATGGGTGTTTCTTAATGGTGACTTGCAGCTGTTAGGGCATCCGGTGCATAAAATATAGAATATATGGAAGAGTTGGTGGTTCATTCCACTGTGGCAATCCCTGACAAATAAGCCAAAGAAAAATGAATGAATTAAGTAAAGATGATGTTCTATGATAATATTTTGTAAATTTCCAATTGAAAATAGATCAAAACTCAATTTTTTGATTAGCAACAAGCATTGCAAGAACTTAATTTTCGCAACTTTAAGGGTGATTTTCTCAATATTTCAATTTTATTTAGGTTATCAAATAGTTGTTTCTCAGCCAAATAAACTATCAATCAATAGAAAGCTTTTAGATGATATATAAATCTGATTTCACAAAAACTGACACAAAAATGACTGTTTTTTTGGTCCAGCGTCACATTTGTTATTTTTCAATACAATAAAAGTCAGCCATGTTCAGTGTTGTTTTCAATTCCATAGAGCTTCGTTTAATGAACAAAAAAATTTTTAACATTATTTAAATTATATTTTGCACTCATAAAAACATGACATAAACAAATGATTACAATATTCATGTGTTTTTGAAAAATATGCCTTAAATAAGATATGGTACATAGACAGAATGTGTCATTCTTTACATTACAAACAAGTCAATTTTAACAGCCTTTACTATGGCAGTGCTTGCGGATGTAAACTGTGATCAAAATAAATCTGGGATACAATTTGTGGCTGCGCGTGTATGTGTGTGTTACAGTGTGCTATATTCTAAAAATTATTTTAGTGCATAAACTCAAAAAACTTATTACTGCTGCTAGTTCAAACTACCTGTTTAAAATGAGCTGAAACAACACGATTCTTGTAATTTCTTTGGCCAATTTATTTGTTTTGTTCTCAAATTTGTAAATTTGTAAACCATTAAGTTAACTTAAGCGTTCTGTGTTGGGACAACATGAAGGAATTGTGTTGGTCAAACTACCTGGTAAGGGATTTGCAGTTCCCAGCATGCTTTACGTGGAATTGAATTAAGAGAGAGAAATGTTGGCAATAAAAGTAAATGTTAGTTGTTAAAGTTAATAGAAACACTAGATAGAGTTTAATATTCAGTTTATTTTGAATATTTAGAAGATTGTCATGTTAAACTTTAAGTTTTGAGATTAGCACCTTGCAGAAGCACTCATGCTTCGGTTGTTGGCAGCTTAATTAGGAAAAAATGCAGTTTGTTGCTTTGCTCAGTGAGCAATAACTGCCCTAAAATTAGTTCTGAGATCAGTCTCAATCAACTGTATATGTAACTCATGAAATATGCTTAAAAATGTTTTTTTTTTTTTGAATAGCCTCAAATTAAATAAGAGACTTCAAAATGTATGACACATAATAGACATACATGATAGTATCAGACCTTTGAGTTAAAGTTTTTTTTTTTTTTTAAGTTATTTGATAAACTCAATTTAATTGAATGCAGGATTCTGTCCAATAAATTTGTTTACCACTGAGTTATTTATTTATTTTTTTGAGTGTATTGTAAATAGGCATGGGACGATAACTTTTTTCAAGGTTTACCACGGTTTGGAAAAGTCAAGGTTTTAAAACCACCAAAATTTTTTGCTATACCGTTTCTACCATTCTACTGTTTTTTAGGACAACTGTCTCCAGCAGAAAAGATATCCTAAGCTGCTTTTTTAAATTGTAAAGAAATCTGTGTTTTTGAAACTAATGAAGACAGCAGAAGTCTGATTTATTTGAATTATATAGCCTGACATAGCCTGTTCCAAAATATTTTAAATCTTTCTCAAAATAAAATATATTGTGTTCAAAGGGGAAAAAAGTTTAGTTTTTTTACCCAAACATTTAAAGAAGATATTTTAGAGCAGTAATCACAATACCGTGAAACCATGATATTTTCATGCAAGGTTATCATACCACCAGAATCACAAAAAGTGCATTATTGTCCCGTCTGTACTTTATTATCATATTATTAGTAGTTTTCTATTCTTCATGAGATGCACTGATGAGCTATTTTATATGACATTTTTACGATTGAGTAATTTCAGTTATTGTTTAATCCATGGAGAACCTTATACCAGAGAGAAATGCATTTTTTAATTAGATAATACATTAATATAACACTTGAGAGCAGCATTGATATGACAAAACAGCAGACAGATGAAACAGCTAAGCAAATGTTATATGTCATCCACCAAGAGGACAGTCTTCACATATAAAAATGTATAAATATGAAAACATATTTCTTTTGTATATTTTTGTATTTTATGTACTGTAGGTGTGTATATACATATATACATAAATATACACAGTACACAGGTACATACAACACAATCTCACGGCAATTCGTAATTTTTTGAATTATTGGCTAGTTCGTTTCGTATGATCTGATTCGTACAATTTAGTACAATTTGCTCATCACCCAATGATGGTTGGGTTTAGGGGTGGGGTTGGGTGCCACGCCTCCTTTTTAAAATCATACATTTTCGTATGACTGATCTCGTATGAATTTATATGAATTATCCACTAAACTGATAAAACGTAAAATACTTACGTTTTCTCGTGAGATCAGACTGGTATGTAATATAATTAATTTGAGAGCACCACACAAAATGTTTATTAAAGTTTTAAATATGTTTATTTTTCTTGACTGATGAACACCAGGCCATTGCCACTGTAGACCTTGAATGCAGATTATTATTATTTTTTTAATAATAATAATTTCGACTTGATTCAACTGAAAGAGGATAAACATACACTAAGACTGCATTGAGAGTGAGTAAATAATGGGCTAATTTACATATTTAGAAATGAATGTTTTCAAGAGATATGTATATATATGTATAATATATATATATATATATATGCTTACTGATTGTTATATCTGTTGATTATCAAAATAAAGTCATTTCAAATTAAGTCGAGAAGACTAAAATGAACAAATCAGTGCTGACAACAATTATTATTATTATTATTATTATTACTAAATGTTAAAAGCATGACACATTTGCAGAGAACAGATCTCTCATTTTGTATCTCTCAAAGTTCCAAAGTGGAATTGTAAGGGCCTCTAAATCTTTTATAAATGCAGTTTTGATTTGATATATAACTGCCTGAAGCATAAAGATCTGTGTGTGTTGTTTGTGTGCGGGGACATATGTATTTTGTGATGTTTTTAAATGTGCTGTATATCGGTGCTGATGCTGCAGAAAAATGCCATTTGAAGGCACATGTAAAGATTTCTACTACTATAAAGTTGAACAACGACAGAAAGAAAGACAGTCTTAATCCCTGTAGTGGTGCTGCAGAAGAACTTGAAAAGCCTCTCGTGTCATTCAAGTTGAATGTATGGGAGCATTTTGGCTTCCTTTAATAACAGTGATGGAAAATGCAGGTTTACAAAACTATTACAGTAGACATTGCAGAATGAGAAAGTGGCAATGCATCAAGCACATCTGAACAACAGACAGAGCAATGAAGAGAACATATTACCAGACGGTGTAGACAGAACACCAGAAAGAATGATAAAGAGAACAACAAAACACCAGATAAAATGATAGATAGAACAGAACACCACACAGAATGAAGAAAAAAAACAACGGACAAAAAGAACAGAATATGAGATAGAATGACAGATAGAGAAACAAAACACCAGATAGAATGACAGATAGAACACCAGACAGAATCATTCTTCAAGAGTTCACACTTACAGATGTTTATCAATAATTAATAAAGAATAAAGCCTATTTGGAGTGCTGTCCAAGGAGAGGGCTCTGAGCTTGGAAAAGACACCCTAACTTCATGTTATCCCTTGTGGGAAAGAGAGATATAGGAAAGTGTCTAAATCATCCCCAGAATGTTCCACCCTTAAGTAGATATTGGCTGCGTCTGAAATCGCCTACTAGTCAGTAGGTACTGCATTTGAATTTAAATGTACTACTCGGCCGTTAGAAAAGTATGTTCTATACAGTATGAATGTGAGTAGTTTGAATGTGACTCCAACGTACTCCATCCTTCATTTTGTCATGATCATGTGACAGACACCCAAAGTTGGGAAAAGTCATTTCCGGGGGAGAACATAGATAATTTGTGGGAGTTTACGGTGTGCGGGGGGTGCTAGGTGGTGCGCGACGTATATGAATAAGGGGTGGAAGGGTGAGGTGGGGTCTTGGTGGTGCTCGACATATGCAAAGAAGGGGGGGGGGGTTGTAGTGGTGATAGGGCATGGCGTATTTCGAGCGGTGGTGGGGAGGGCGGGGGCACGCACGATTTCGTTTTAGAGATTATCATTTGTTTCTGGGCATCCAGGAGTCTCTATGCATATGTGGGAGACTACCGGAACTTCCAGGAGACTTGGAATGTCCGACATGACCTACTAGCATCACTTGCGTCACTTCACACCCATTCATGAATTCTCTCATGGTGCATCATGAAATAGAATAGTGTCCATCAGATGAACACCAGAATTTTACCAGAAGTAGTAGGTCATCCGGGTACTTCTTGCATACTGATTTTTGAATTCTTTGAATTTGGACATACTACTTGGCTCGGATACTGTTTTTAGCGTACTAAATAGTGTGGAAGTATGCGATTTCGGACGCAGCCATTTTTTTTTTAAGTTGAGGGGTCGGTGAGGTGATGCTGAAGTCATGAGATAATGGAAGTAAGACAAGCTTGATATTTATGGGGGTTTGGTCTTATGCTGATTGGATAATAGAATGATTGTCAATGGTGCATTAGAATAGTCGAAACACATCTGTGCATCCTTCTACCTGAACTTTGTTTATAAAACATCTCATAGAACAACAGAACACTAGATAAAATGATAAATAGAACACAAGACAGAATGAAAAATAGAACAGAACACGAGAAGGAACAACAGATAAATAGAACAGGGGTTCCCAAACCTTAATAGCAATAGGCCCAAGTCTATTTTTTGGCGTAATTCTGGAGACCATCCTCCATGTTCAGTCTTAGCCTGTATTTATTTATAATAAATGTGAGTGAAATAATAAACGTCAGAAGTTTAACCTTTGTCCTTAAAATCAATATGCAGCATCTGACACACTTGCTGGTTCTTCATCACAACGTAATCACCCCCCAGAGGTTGCAATTCAATTGGGGAAAAAACATAAAAATGTATTAAATAAATAAATATAAAAAGGCAGATGGCTATTTATTTGCATGTTATTTTTTGTAAATGTAACATTACTACAGTATTAACTACTGTTTTAGTCTTCAGTAGGCTATGGATAAAATTAGATAATTCTAATAAGTTAATAAAATGAAATAGATTTTTGGAAATCACAGAGCAATTTAATTTGAATAAATAAAAATAGATAAGGTATATTGGCCTGTGCAGAGTGAAATTAGAGGCTGCAACTCTAAAACAGTAATTGAATCCTCCTGTAATAAAGCAAACGTCAGCTCTAAATGAAGGGATCTGCATCATCGGCTGCATTGGCACCCTTTAAAGAGTGTAGTCATGAACATAAATAAAGTTTAATTGATATTATAACGTGAACGAGAAGTTACAGACACATAATGATACCGCATTAGGCAACAGAAAAGTGCATTACTAAAGGTCGGTGTGACAATAGCAGTGATTACACTCATCTGCAACACCAGATGGCTCGCTGAACCTGTCTTTATAATTGCTCACATGACGATGATTACAATTTCATTGAAATGATATCTTCCATATTCTATTACTGGATCCAAAAAGACAGATCATATCGGTGTTTAAATGTAGCATCCAGTGTCACTGAAACTACCTGTTAGATGCGGATGGATGCATCTAATGTCTTTTCAGTTATTAAACCTCAGTGTGGTCAAAATTAATCCATTTTTAATTTAGCTGTGCATTTGTATTCCCAAATCAGTTGCATCTTAACAGTGGCTAGTGAAAGTGCAGTCTAAAACAAAACAAGACAGGACAAATCCAAAACAAGATGAGACAAAACCAAATCAAAACAGACCAAACCAAAAAAAGCAAAAAATAAAACAGACCAAAACACAAAACAAACAAAACAAACAATACAGACCAAAAGAGACCAAAAAAAACAAAAAAAACAAAACAAAACCAAACCAAACAAAACAAAAACAATGCAGACCTAAAAACAAAACAAATAATGCAGACCTAAAAAAAAAACAAAACAATGTAGACCAAAAAACAAAACAATACAGACCAAAAAAAACCAAATAATACAGACCAAAAAAAACAAAAACAAAACGATTGAGACCAAAACAGACCAAAAACTAAACAAAACAAAAACAAAACAAAACATACAGACCAAAAAACAAAACAGACCAAAAACAAAACAAAACAATACAGACCAAAAAACAAAACAAAAAACAGACCAAAAAAAACCCAATACAGACCACAAAAACAACAAAACAAAAGACCAAAAACAAAACAACAAAACAAAACAATACAGAACCAACAAACAAACAATACAGACCAAAAACAAAACAAAACAATACAGACCCAAAAAACAAAACAAACAATACAGACCAAAAAAACAAAACAACAAAACAGAGACCAAAAAAAAAAAAAACAACAAAACAAAACAAAACAGACCAAAAAACAAAACAACACAGACCAAAAAACAAAACAAAACAATACAGACCAAAAAAAACAAAACAACATATATAGTATACAATATATAGTATTTAATGCTTTATAATAATATAAAGCATTACATATACAATTATTAAAAATATTGATAAATATAATATCATGTCAATTCCACACAGAAGGGGGAAAATTTCTAACATTTAAACTAATGCTGTATAGAAATTTATTGTATTTAATGTGTATATATAATAATAATAATATAATAATAATATAATAATAATAATAATAATAATAATAATATTAAAAACTATTAAATATCAAATAGTCACCTTAAATCCCACACAGGAAACCGTGGGATGGAAAAGAAGGCGTGAAATTACAGAGAAGAAGAAAATATTGCACCTTTCTTGAAATGTGACTCATTTTCAAGCAAACAGACACTGTAGGTGGCATGTGTTACTGACATGTCAACTCTTTATAATTAATTCCACCTAAATAATTATTCCTGCTATGAGTAATCAGCACTAATCGTGCAGCACACTAAACAACACATTGCAGCCCATTACTACATTAAACAGGACCTGTGGGCTGGAAAACTCAGTATAATATAACCTGCTCACTTTGCAGAGAGTGAAGCTTATAGGAAGGCCTATATTGCACTATAATAATACAATAATAGTCAAGTTTCTAATGAAGACGTTTAAATTTTATGTTGGTTTTTTAGCATTTTTATTAATTATTATTTTTTTCTTATTATTATTATTATTATTATTATTATATTATTATTATTATTATTATGTTCTGAATAAAATGTGAATATCAGCAAACCGTAGCCTTACAAAATACCAAACTTAGTCAATATATGTTCAGTGAACTGTAATTTATTTATTTAAATTATTATTTTTTTTTATTTTTTTGCAATGAAAGAAATTAATATTTTTATTTTAGTCAGTGAGGGTGTATTGCTACGATCATAAATGTATTTTTCAGAAATGTAAAAAGATTGTGTATGTAGATCAGTCCAGAAGCATCAATACTTTTAATTCTGATATTG
>NC_079436.1:33868180-33895680 GCF_903798145.1 Danio aesculapii | reverse complement strand
TTCCAGCTGCAACCCAACACTGGGAAACATCCATACACTATAGGTGTATATATAATTTTATTATTATATAAATAAGAAATTATAAATTTCAATACTGCTCCTGTGAAAAAATATTTACACACATTTTGTATTGTTTCGCTGTTTATTCATTTTTTTTAAGAAGCACATCAACTGCCAGGTCAACCAGCCAACAGCTACGAAACCCTAAATCAGTTGCATATTGTATTTGGCAAGTGTTCATTTCGTAGTACACACACACACATAATAGTAATATCACAACTTCTTCATCTTGAGATAGATAGAAAAATCACACTTGACCCACAGTGTAGGCGGGGGGCAACATCTTATTAACGGATGATCCGCTATTAAGCATTCAGTCCGCTAAGTTGCAAATAAGACTTGAGATTGTAGAGCTCTTAAAGCCTGGGGTCAATAAACGAACTCTAATGAAAGGACGAACGTTCTCCCCAGTATGCAGATAAGCCAACATCTATATTTCAAGAGAAGTACATATCCTGAAATTGGCCCAAAAGTATGAAGGAAGACTTTAATCAAGGTCTTAAACCCTGAACAGTGTGAGTGAAGATCTGAGAGTGAAAGCCCACACTATCACTACGGAGCATGTCAAACAGTTTCTTCTCCACACGCTCTCAAAACAAGTAATAAGATCTGTGATCGAGTCATTCATTGCTTTCAAAAAGAAATATTCAAACCCCTAAATAAAAAAAGAAGCGTTTCAACACAGTAGTAAAGAAATACGGGAAAACGCAGTGCCTTCGGGCAATTTCAATTAATCTCTTGATTTTAAGAAGAGGCTGTAGGGAAGGAATAAAACTCTTTTGAGCTTTTCAGACTAGTCTCTTATCAAAGTGCAGTTTGATTATTGCTGCAAAAATGAGACAGATATATATTATGGACAGCAGCACAGTTTCTTCTTAATAAGTTGCTATATTATGATCATTTGTTAAATATTGTCCCAGCTTTATTTCCTCAAGCAGTAAGAATGAACAAAAAGGTTCTTTTTAATTCTTTCATTAAAAAAAAACTTTGTAAAAAGTTTAATCTCTTATACTTTAAAGCTCTGACAAACAGAAAAGCTGCTTAGTTTGAACGCGTCTTCTGCATGAGCTGTTCATCATGTCTCTGAGCATTGACAATAGAAAATTACACACGTAATTGAAATTTCTCCAACGTGACTACATCTTTATTTTGGTGAATTAGTTATTATTTTAAATTATTCAAAAAAGATTTACAAATCCCACTGAAAACTTTTTATGTTCTCCATTATATCGTGTCACAATCACCAGCGAACTAACCCTCATAGACCGCTGGGAATCATCCAATTTCACTTAGGACTACAAATCTGTCACCATATGGACTACAAATCCTGTCATGCATCACACACTCACACCTGTTCCGGTTCTCCACTGATTGCTAACACACACAGCTGAAGCTGTTCAGAACTGATTACATGGACTTTAAAAGCAGCACAGACACATACATAAGTTGCTGAGTCTTATTATATTTGTGACATTACAATCTTTTTTCCTTACCATACCGCCTTTGACTTTTTGCCCTGTTTTATTGTTTACGTTGCTTGCTACTGAGACTGACCAATCGCCTGTTTATGACTACGCCTTTTGGATGATCTCTATGTACATGTTTGCCCCTGTGTTGACTGTTGCTTGCCTGACCAATCTCCTAATAAACCTTGCATTTGGATCTGCACATCCGTAGTCAGTGTCACATCACATTACATAAAGGATCCTGCATGGTTGTGATTTTTTTTTCATGACAGTAAAAGATTTCCCCATACTGATTTCACAACATTTTCCAGTTTTTCAAAACACTGGTAACACTGACCAAGAGAAAGCTGCTTTTTCTGGGAGTGCTATGCTTCATGTCACAACACTAGAAAATGAGCCTTACACAATGTTTGTTACTGAGTTCCAATTTTACTCGATCACTGTCACTTGTCAACACCATAAAAACTGTCAAGTCTGGTGTAAAAATTTCCTAAAACTAATGCACAGAGAGACTATCTGTCTGAAACGTGCTAACATGGAAACAAAAGTTCTGCAAACACAGAAAAAATGGTGTGATTACTATATAACAACATAAATCACTGCTTATGTACAGTAGTACAACGCTCCATTGGGAAACTAGTTTGTTTGTCATAATGGTTTCCATAAACTTGCCTCTCATTCATTATTCAAACCATGTTGGTTAGAACTGTTTTTAATTATGTCATACAGGTGTTGGAATAGTCCTGTTTGCTAATAATTTGACATTGTAAAGTTATTGCTGTAAATAGAAGTCGCTTTCCTTCTTTTCCTATGATGAATATTTCAGTTGCCAGCAAGCATTTTTTGCTTTTAAAAGATGTCTAAAAGATGTCTAAACATAGTCGTCTTGGCTAAAACAAGGCTAAATTGGGCTGTCACTGAAAATATAATAGACTTCTAAGAATAGGCCAAAACTAAACCAGTCATCAGATAAACAGAAATGAATGACTACACATATAAAGTCTAATTTGTCTATTTGATTAATAGCTTTCGGCTATTCTTAGATGTCTATTAGATTTTCACTGATAGCCCAAGTTTAGCCTTGTTTTAGCCAAGCTGTCTACGTTTAGATGTCTATTAGATGTCTATTAAACACAAAACTGTTTGCTGGGTTATTACTTTATTAGACAAGGATTTCACATGTGCTGAATTCAAGAGCTAAGAAAGTCGAGGAGAACTGGCATGCGTATTAATAAAAATATTTAAAAAAATAAAAGCTGTAAAACAAACAAATAAAGTTGTCGTGGTATAATATCACTTTTGTAAGAAACAGGTTGAGCATTATTTAATTTTGACAGCGTTCATTTCAACTTTGATTATTATCTATTAGGTTACAGGTTATTTATATAGAATGAATAAAGTGCATCTTTACTTACTTTACAGGGTCATGAAACCCTCCTGTCCCAGCAGGGTGTTTTCACACCTCTAGTTTGAAAAACGTCAGGAAAGTGAGCCCAGCTTTGTTTAGGTTGGAGTGTTGAGTGGCAAAAGAGGGAAGGGTTGCTTAGTAAATTACTTTGATTAAGGCAGTGGATCTTAAACTTTTTTCACCAAGTACCACCTCAGAAAAAATCGTCTCTCCAAGTGCCACCATAATGAGCAGTATTGAAATATAAGAAGCTACAGCTCTGTACAGTTAAAAAGGCGGATTAATTTCTATTATTAAGAATATGTATTATTATCAGCCACTTTAAACTTTAAAAAATAGTTTGAACATTAACACTGTACTGTGCTTATATGTAAAACAAACAAACAAACAAAATAAAACGTCAACGTTAAAATTGAAATGTGCTTTTAAAAGTTAAAAATGGTCGGCACAATTCAGCTAGTGGATAGCGCGCTGACATATGGTGCAGTAGCACTTCAGGGCATCCTGAGTTCAAATCCCAGCTCGAGGGCATTTCCCATCCCTACCCCTCTCTCTCTCCCACTTCGCTTTCTGTCTGGAATACTGTCCTATCCACCTAATAAAGGGGAAAAGGCCAAAAATAAATCTTTAAAAAAAAGTTAAGTTAAAAATGGTAGGCTACTGTTCATAAAAAACTCCTGTACTTAAATGTAAAATATTAAATATAGTAGCCTATAAATCAAAACCTGGACATCATGAATATAGGCCATATGTCATCACATGTACATACTGTAAGACTTATTTGATTCCTCTGCGTACCACTAGAAGGAAGCTTATGTATCACCAGTGGTACAGGTACCACAGTTTGAGAACCACTAGATTAAGGTACGTCTTTAAAAACTGAAAGAGTACTGCTGACGATACTAACTAACTTTGCCATCTGAATAAACAAACAAAGAACATTGATCACACATCTACCAAACCCGTAGAGACAGGATAATCAACACCAACTGGAACCACCTCTTTTATTAAAAGAAAACGAGTGGCAAACCCGGATTTCACCATTTCCAGAAAAAGCTGTCGGCTAAAAAATATTCCTTGCAAACACATTTTGTGGCGTGTTAGCAGACCACTGTAATCCACACATGTGAGTTGTGCTCTCATCAGGGAAATGGAAACAAAACCTTCATTGCGGCACATTTATAAACGCAACACTGATGACCCATGTCTCCAAACAATTCTTCTACAACTTGTTTAAATTACGGTTGGCAACACAACGTGGCATCTCTCTGAACACTGTAACAGGTAAAAAGAGTCTTCGAAGCTATCATGCATGTTAATGAAGTTGCATTTTGTCCACAGTAGAGCGCGCTGATTGGTTCAAACCAAGTCTTTCTCATGAATTAATGAACAGATGTGCTGAAAACTTAATGAAGTCACTTTGTACTAGCCGGTAGAGACAGCCAATCTCTACGCTGGAGTTTACACAATGATCTCATCGTCGTGGTGAAACAACCAATTTTTACTTGTTAGCTAAATATTTGTGTCCTAATAGTGTTTTTAGCAACATGGGACAGTCAACATGTCAAAAAATGTGTTTTGGTGTTTCGTGACCCTTTAATGTATTCAAATAAAATTTTAAGGAACGGTGCACATTAATAAGCATTTCTGTAAATGTGCCAGTTTGACTATTGAAGATATTAAGAAATTTCAGTTTTATAAACATTTACATTTATTAATTTGGCAGCTTTTTACCTCTCTAAAGATCTTACAAGTGAACAAAATCATCAACTAAAAGCATGAAAGGGAGAAAAAAACCCACCTGAGAATAATTAAACATCCAGCATCTTATTAATTGCAATGAATAAAACATGTTCATTAAAGACTAGTTGAACTGATAAAACAAGATCAGGCTGTTTCTTCATTATTTAAAGGGATCAAATTGACTGCTCGCAATCTGTCTGTTTCACAAAAGCAGTGAGAAAGAGAAAATCCCTGATCAGGCAAGATTCCTGACAAGACTGAATCTGATTAAGTTGCTCCAGCTTAATACATTTAGAACGGAGTGACATTGATGGTATCTATTAGCCTTCTTGTCAAGCACTTTGAAAGTCTGGCTGTACAGTGACAGTAGAGTCAGGTGTAAGTGTTGCGCACGAGGCTTCAACCTCAGTACTTTAAACAGATGTCAAGTATAAAACGAAGTGTCGCTGCCTTTGTAGTCAGGCTCTTTTTGATATAGAACAGAAATTTAAGATTAAGTTAACCTATGTTATCATAATTTGGCTTCTACAGTTATAATACTGGACATCAGGCAATATGAAAAGACAAGGGAAGTTATAAAGGGGTGGCAAAAATATGCTTGGCGCCCCTTGTGTAATGCAAAAATAATCAAGAATATGTGGTACTCCTCACTTTTGTTTGTTTTCATTTGCAACATCCAAGAACAGTTTCACATTTAAATAACTTTGCCTTTAAAACATTTATTTTAAAAGTTGACTTGCATCCCATTAAATAAATCATATTGCCCCTACTAAAAGAGCAAGCAAACTTATGTACATTGAGTAAATCGTATTTTAGATGAGGGGTTTTCAACCTGTGGGGGGCGCCAGCACCTATTAAAGGGCGCGAGAATTTGAGGCATCCACTCGAGTAAATTATGGTGACGATTTTTATGCCTTCATTACAGTGAATCTGATTAATGTTGGTTCCACAGCTAACTATCAGGCACCTGCAGAGTCAATGCGTTCGAGTAAAATATATACAAATAAAAAATGTTATTTGTACACAAATACAAATAAAATGACCGGGTGCTTTTTAAAATTAATGACTGTGATGGTAAGTCAAACCGGTGAGCCTTCTGAATCAAATCAGCAGGATGCCCTTTCTGGGTCTTTCACTTACTTTGAAGACACTACATGGACATCAGTAATCTAGTTATATGTCTTAATGTAAATAAGACAAAATAATTAAGGTGTTTACATGAAATGCTTTTAAAATGTTGCGTCTCTAGGCAATCCATGTTTTCTGTAGTTTCATGTAATTTTGGGTGTTTCATCTTTAATGTTTCGACTCTAACTGCGGTTAGGCAGTTTCACTTTCACTCATGAACATTTCATTCAGTGTTGTGGAAAGATACTTTTGAAAGTAGTGCATTACAATATACAACTGTTGCCTCACAGCAAAAAAGGTCACTGGTTCCAGCCTCGGCTGGGTCCGTTAGCATTTCTGTGTGGAGTTTGCATGTTCTCCCCATGTTCGCGTGGGTTTCCTCCATAGGACAATTCCTCCATAATTGTCCATAGAGTATATATGTAAATAAGACTGTATGGGTATTTCCTAGTGATGGGTTGCAGGTGGAAGGGTATCCGCTGCCTAAAACATAAACTGGACAAGTTGGCGGTTCATTCTGCTGTGTCGACCCCTGATTAATAAAGGCACTAAGCCGAAAAGAAAATGAATGTTTCACGTGAACCTTCAGAAATTATTCAAAGTTTATGATTTGGTGCACACTAAACCAGTATTGTATTATAAATGTTTGTACATGTGCTATGATAACTTCAACATTAATATAACTGTATTACCATCACTTCAGATCAGTTAAACGTATCCTTGCTGAAGTATTAATATCAAACTCCCACAGCTACAGTTTCAGCCTCAATATAGAATCTCTCTCAATTAAAAAAATACAAATGTGAGCGAAACGAACGTGTGCCATTCAATTGAATTCAGTCAAAATGATATAAAAGCAGTCCGAACATGTAGAGGACGTGTTCTGATTAGCTTTCTAATTAGTTGCGTAATTGACCATAGCATATTAAAATTGAACATCAGCAAAATAATTGGATTTCCACTCCAAACAATTACTGTTCCATGTTTAGAGCAGAGATCCCTTTTCTGGAATATAATGTAATAAGACGGAGTGAAATACGAACACATTTCTACAAATCCTTTTGTAGGCCAGTAATACAGTTTTACCAACTCATGCTCAGTGATAAATCTCATAATTATCAATAACACCCAAAACCAACCATAAACATTTTGCATCCATTGCCCAAGCAAAGTCCAATCAAACCGCTTCGTAAATTTAGTGCGCACCGCAAATACCAGATGAGACAGATTTGATATATCTGATAATCATATCACAGATGCACAAAACCCTACCAACTCCATTACATTATACCGCTCAATCCATTGATTTAGCGCAGTTTATTCCAATTATAATTAGGATTGTATCGTACATCACCAGCGTGATTAATTTCAATCCATGTCTTCACAGTGCTTCACATCTTGATCCCCTTTAATTATCCCACAATACTAAGGGCTTTGTCAGGCCTTTTCAATAACATAAGTCCTTTTTTGTGTCTGGCAAAAGTAAAAAAAAAAAAAAAAAGCTGTTTAAATCAAATTGCCTCGCTGTTCTTTTTCTTCCTCTCTTTCTTTTCCATACATCAAACGGATGTGGCAAGCTTGGCAACCCCTGCTTTGAGGTGTTATAGTAAGCAGCCCCTGGCGGGAAGGAGAGAAATGAGCATTCAGAGATGATGTGGAGAATGAAAACACCCAAGGTCATGCAAAACACCTGTCTGATTCCTACAACATCAAACAGGCAAGCGGTGAACAAGATGTTGTGCTGAATGCCTTTGCACATGGTTCTCTTCTAGGGTGGGTTGTGACATGTGACAAAATACTTCATGAGGGGATTATGCAGAAGCAGCATGGCATGTTCGCGGCCCTGATGCTTACTTGTATTATTGCATTTGTCTAGTAGCTACTTGAGGAAAAGGGTCTAGTATGTTGAATTCAAATTTGAAACATGGTACACTGCGTTCCAATGCTAGCACTGTAGTTTGTTGGGGGGGAAAAAAAGAGATATTTAAAGTTCATCCAAAAAATTCTAAAATTCATTAGATGTCTTTGGCAATTTGTTGTAATTACTTGTAGAATTGCTAAAAGTGAAAATTGTTTCCATAGTTGGGCAACTGTTGACCAATTGGCATCATACTATGTCTATTTCTGAACATCGCTATGGACGATGGCATCATGGTCATAGGCAGTGGGGATTAATTATTTATGAATAATTAATTAATTCATAACGATTTAATTATTTGTAGCCTACCTTTTCAACTACCTGACCCGCATGGTCTTTGTTTCACCCTAACCAAATCATAAATAAATAAAAAGAAGTTACACACAAATTACCACCTGTCAATCACTTTTTACCGCGGACTTTTGCATGAATAGGCAGAGTGATCTGTGTCATTATATTGCGTCGACCAACTTGGTTGGTAAAAAAAGTCCCCAACCACAGGAACTAACCAACAGTGTCTGATGTTTTGCTTAAATTACTAAGTACAGCGTGAAAATGAAAAAGATTTAGCAGTGTACTGACGCTGTTACACGTTACCTGATAGATTCAAAAGACAGAAGCGTTGTTAGATAGAGACAAGATTAATTAAATATCTTGTTTAGCAAAATATAGTGAGATGAGATCCAGCGGTACATCCTTGATAAACTGTCCAACCGTACACTGCTCTCTGGGGTTTGTGCTCATAGTCTTCTGAGGCGCAAGTCATTTATTAAATAAGGAACAGATTCACGCAGCTTCTCCTGCCACAGCAAATTCAGATTTTACTGTAGATATTTGGCGCTAGTTAATCAAGAAGTGACGATTTTTTCACTTGACCCGTTGGATGGAAAAATTACTATTACTATGTTATATTATATCAATATTCTAGTTTTTGTGCATAAAGTTAATTTGCATTTTTGGATGGAAACATAGCTAGTGGCTGCTGGTTTTCAACATTCTGTAAAGAAATCCTATTTTCTGTTCAATTGAATAAGTAAACTTGAGGGCAAGTAAATAATAACAATAACTTTTCAATTTGGAGTGAACTATCTTTTTAAGAGGGTGTTTACACGATACCATTTTTTAAATAAAAATAGGAAACATTTAATGTGTCCATTCGTTTACACATCAACATAAATTATCAATAAATGAATGATTCATTTGAACAATTTTTTTCAACATCTTGTAATTTTTAAAATGTTTAGTTGATTTATGATAGAATAATTATGAGCTCTGTTTCAAATAAAAAGTCAATTAAATGTATTAAATAGAGTCTAGCAACTCTATTAATTATTACCATAGTGTCTATATATATTATATATATATATATATATATAATATATATATATATATATATATATATATATATATATATATATATATATATATATATTATATATATATATATATTATATATTATAAAAGTTATTGAATCAGTGATTAATAATTGTTATGCTGTGATATTAGACACCAGTGTTGGAGATTAAATAAGCTCCAATATGAATTATGGTGAAATGGTTCACTCGAAAATTAAATTAATGAATATTTATGCCATAGATATTATGAAATAATATCATATGTCGTAATGATGCTTATATCTTTGCTAAGTCCCTAGTGAGTGGTAGTCTGGAGTACACTGTCTGAACATGAATTATTTATTTTCATTAGCAGTGTATGCTTCGGATAATACGCACAGTAAGAACAATGGGTGTTTTTTTTCCTCAAAGACACAGATAATTAGCATAATTTAAACCTAGAGGCTAAAACAAATCACCAAACAAATCTGAAGATGAACATGCAGAACATTTGAGTGGTAACTATCAGAGTTATTTATGATTTGGAAAAATTACATATTTAGGCTGTGTGATTCTTTAGGCTGTGTGAACAGGAAACATTGTAATGATTCATTCAAAAATGTTGATTTTATTTAGGAACCAAATACAAATTGCTGTGTGTAGCATAAGGTTCCAATATTGATTTTGCTGACTTTGCAGATTTTGTTATTGTTTTTGTAGTAGAAATGGTTGAGAGTAAATAATGGTAAAAGGTCCAGTGAGTTACTCAATATTAAATTTATTTGAGAGTAGTATGACACTTGTGCTATTTAAAGAGATTGTTCACACAAAAATGAAAATTCAGTCCCTATTTACTCTCCCTCTGGAGGTTCAAAACTTTTATGAATTTATGTATTCTGTAGGGGAAACACATACTATAGAAGTCAATAGTTGCAGGATTCCTGCTTTCTTCTACACACACACAAACAAAATGCTATTTGTTCAAACTACTTATTTAAAATGAGCTAAAACAACACAATTCTTGAGTTTGTTTTGGGACAACTAAATTCAGGTGTATTCAATTGGCGGCTCATGGACCAACTTGGCCCCTGGGCCATTTGTTCCGGCCTCCAAATAGTGTGACCATCAAAAATAAATTTAGTTCAGTCGAAAAAATTGGCGCTATATAAGTGACGTGTCTGTTCAATACAGCACGAGTTACAGTTGAAGGCTGCGCAGAGCGTGAGTTAACAGACAGTAAGCGGAGTGGCACCGAGCAGTCCAAAAAATTGGATATTTTTGTAGAAAAGGCCTGTAATTTAAGTTCCGAGGCCTATACACCAAGGCTAATACGCACGCACACTGGATTAACTATAGCAGCGGGCCATTCACATATCACGCCTTTTTTCATGCGCCAGTTTGTTATTTCCAATGTAAGAATATTTGCCAATATACGTGCGCAAGCGGAACACCCAGTAGAAAACATCTCACACTCTAGCATGGCTTTCTAGTGCAACATAAACAAAAGATATGTTAGACGAATTAATACAAGTTATTAAAATGATTATGTATGAACGCAGATGATAACAACAGTTCATTTAAATACTTAGCTAATAAAAAGCTTAAAATTACATTAGACCGTGATAACCATGAAATCATGATTATTCTTCAGACTACATAATCATACAACCAAAATCTATAATTGTTGCATCCCTAATTGTTTCGCAGTTCAAAACATAACATATGAATGAGTCTGAATGTAGAAAGAAGCCTACTTAAGCAATGTACTGCTTTTGCCTTGAAAAAAACATATGAATATGTTTGTAAAAAAAGCCTATTGTACAATGCACCGATTATGTAGTTTCAAATACAACATATTAACATCTTAATGTAGAAAAATACAGCGTGGTATCTTAAGAAGCAAAAATACAACATATGGCTTATATATGCTGTTGTGTCCTCACTCATATTGCTAGTCATATCTCTCCGGCCCCTCATTTGATATGCTTTTCATAACTGGCCCCCATGACAAACTAATAGAATAGCCCTGACTTAATTGTTTTATGTTGAATACACATACATTTTAAAGATTTAATACACACATTTTCACTTTCAGCTCATTATAAATAAGTAGTTTGAACAAGCAGCAACATTTTTTGGAGTGCATCTTCTTTGTTTTCAACAGAAAAAAAGAAAAATAAACAAGTTTGGAACATGTAAAGGTAAATAATGACCAGAATTTTCAGCTTTGAGTGATCTATCCCTTTAAGGGCTATTACAATTTTTTTACCATACTACCATATACAGTCTTATGCTAAAATTTGGGCACCTCTCTGTGGCTGCTTTCTATATAAGAGAAGATCGCAGTGAAATGAAACACAAAATTGATTTGAGTGACTCAGTGAAGCTTACAATCCCACACAGCTGCAACCATCATGAGAAAAGTATATTAAGACAGCTGATTGCTAGTTGTGATTATCCTTATTGTCAACCTGAAAGTAGGCAACATGGGTACCTCAAAAGAACTTCCTATGACCTAAAACTAGGACAATTCACACAACATAACATCAGGAGAAGCATGAAAAAGCTATCACAAAGGTTTCAAGTCTCCACAGTCATAAATATAGTAAGAAAAAGGAAGCCCACAGGAACAGTTCTTGTGAGGCAAAGATGTGCTAGACCAAAAAAAAAAATATCTAAAGGCAAAGGAATGGTTAGAACGATCAAAGACAACCAGACCACCTCCCAAAGAGCTCTAAGAACCTCTTGCTGATAATAATGTCATTGTAGATCGTTCCATAGTTCAGCACCACTCTTCACACAGAACAGTAACGGAAGGTGATGCAAGAAGAAGCCTTTTCTGCATTCTGCCAACAAGAAGAGTCGTTTGCAAAAGCTCATCTGGACAAGGCAGAATCCTTTAGAATAAAATATACTGTGGAGAGATGCTACAACAATAGTGCTTTGCATAATGGAGAAGAATACAGCATTCCAGGAGAAGATCCTGCTCCTTTTTGTTAAATACAGTATGGTGGGAGCCTCATCATTCTGTGGGGATGTGTGGCAAACAAAGGTACTAGAAACCTTGTCAGAGTTAAAAAGTCACATGGATTCCACCCAGTGTCGGCAGATTATGAATATCAATGTTCAGGAATCAGTCAAAAGGCTCAAGTTATGGCAGGGTTAGATGTTTCAGTAGGACAATGACTCAAATCACAGCCCCAGATCCAGAAAACCTATACAATATTCTAGAATGGTCATCCCAGTCCCTAGACTTGAACATCCTAGAAAATTTGAATTAATTTGAAAAGGGCCATTCACGCTCGGCACCCATCAAACCTGACTGAACTGGAGAAATTGTGCAAGGAAGAATGGTACGAAATGCCTTCAGCAAGAATTCAGGCACTTATCCTTAACTACAGGAATGCAATACCTATTCATCGACTGGGTGTCAAACTTACATACTGCAACCTTTAAGTTTAACTTTGAAAACAAACTGACAGGAATGTAATTACTTTGTTCAACGTATTTATCATATAACGACAATAATTAAAACTAGTAAACTATATAATCATTTTATCATTTGACTAGATTTAAAGCGTCTACAGGCTGTTATTTCAGCAAAAGGTGGCTGTACAAAAGATTGATGTCATTATTCTGTTGGGGTGCCCAAATTTTTGCATCTGTCTGTTTTTGTTAAGTTGTTAATTGCATGTCACAACTGAAATGTTGCATTTTCCCTAGGGTATAAAATAAATCCAATTGAATTGCTGATTTGAAAAGCCAGCAGGCTATGGCTTGCAATTCTGAAAATTATCAGGGGTGGCCAAACCTTTGCATAAGACTGTATCAAGGATAATAAGGACTTATTACACTACCTGCAGCACTTTTCTTAAAAAAATAATTTGAATAAAAAGCTAAACATACCATGGAATCAATTTAAAAAAGAATATCTACTATTAGCATTTTAAAGCAACACCTTGACATCGATATTAGATTATTAAAAACTCATTATTTTATTCAAATCCAACAAGTCGGTGGTGCATAACTCAAATGCCCTTCTTTAATAACACCAACAGTTTAAGCTCACAATCAGATTTAATTACAAACCCTTGAAGATCAAGATTCCTCTTGGTTAAATTTGTGTCAACATTTTCTTTTCCCCAAAACCATTTAATATATACAGTATTTAAAAAAACCTCATTGCTCCACACCGCCAGCTATTTACTCCTATTTCAATAATGGCAGTAAGATAATGAAATCTGCTTTTCAACATAGTCTACTTTATTCAGCTGCAGTGCATCAGATGCTACCCCCCGTTTGGAGATGCTTCAGGTCATTTTAAAGCTGCACGAAAGAGCATTCGAAAAAGACAAACGGTTTGCCATTACGCTAATCAGTTTGAGGAGATGCTTTGCCAGTTCTCCCATTCATTTTCTCTGGGTCCACTCAGAACATATGCTCGTGCTCAGCACATCCAACAAACACTTCGTGTCAATAAAGGGGAAAGAGACCCCCTTAGCAATGACTTAGGCTGTAAATTACTCCGACCGAGGAAGCGGCTGATTCTGTACCCTGTCAGATGTACTTAAAGACTGCTCAGCATTGATGACCTCTCTCACACACACTGATTTCAATGATTTCACCACAAAATTTCACTTGGTTAATGAAAGACCGTCTAAAGCTTTGGGGCTTTACTAAATTTCGATTTGTTTAGCTCCCTAAAATATGTGATTAAGCTGTCAGAAGCCTTTAAAAATCTGTAATTGTGTAAATTCGCCATTCATTGTTTGCAACAAATTCCAGCTGTTATTACCATTATTAAAAAGAAAGCTGGATGTTTGTTAACTAAAATAAAAATTAGCATTACTATAAAAATAACGCCTTTCATGGCATCCAAATTTAACCATTCAATCAGATGTAAATCACAGCACTCTACCAGATAGGTTTGGTGCTGTGATCAAATTCTTCAATGGCAAGTACTAAAAAAGGATGACATTCAGTAATTTATTGAATAAATCACAAGAGAAAAAGAAAAACTGCTGTGAAAAATGCACTTTTGATCCCAAATCTGTCACCGATAAAGACATGTAACTGAAAGATTTGTTTTCTTCTTTTCTCCTGTGATTTATTTAATAAATTGAGTGTGGGCGTTCTTTGGTACTTGTCATCCAGACTAAATCAAAATGTAAATGTTACCTCTTGTTAGATTTACAATATAATGATAAACAATTAACATACTGTATATATTAACAATATATAGTATATGACATATAGCAAATAAGGTATAATACTATTTTCACATAAGCAAATGTTTTATTAAAAATACAGTAAAAATAAGTAATATTATAAATATAAACTCATTTAAGTTTAAACCGTCTCATCAATATAATAACTTCTTTTAAATACATATAGAACAGTATTACATACTATCAAATAAATTATTTAAAGGTATATTATATTTAATTTTTTTACTAGCTTATGTTCACCAAGGCTGCAGTTATTTGATTACCAAAAACATTATGCAATTGATTTATTCGATAGTAATAAAGATCACATTGTTACTGGAAAAATTACCACTTGAAAAATTTGTTAAATAATTGTCAGTTCCTCTAGATTTACAATTTACTCCTCAATTATAGTGTATAAGTGTCTGAGTGTAACAGTGGGAGGCTTTCACAGAGAGGCGAATCCAAATGCAGATTTATTCAACAGAATGGTCAGACAGGCTACGGTCAACAACAGGAGCAATTGGGTTCATACAAATAATCCAGAAGTCGTCGTCGATGAACAGGCAAATGGTCAACACCGGAAGAAAGGGAAGATAAACAAGGAACAAGGCTAGGAATAGATTACATAAAGCACAACAAGGATCAAAGAACACGGCTAGATATAGAGATGAAATGCTTGTAAAGTTACAGGTTCGTTTGACTAACAAAATAAACAAATAACACTTAGCAATGTGTGTGAGCAAATATGGTGTATAGTCTGTGTAATGAGTGGCTTGAGCAGCTTCAGTTGTGAATGTTTGCAATCAGACATGATCAGGAACCGGTTGTGTATGCACTGTGCATGCTGTGATTTGTAGTCTATTGGGGGGCAGAGTTGTAGTTCTACAGCGATCCACAGTAGCTAAATCTCTGGTACTGTACAATGAGTAAAACATTTTTTGCTTTATTTAAGTATATTGTGTAAACTGCTGCACTGTCAGAAGTTACAATGCTGTCACTGATGCTGGTGATTTACAAAGGGTCTATACTGATATTTTAAAGGTAATAATTACCGAAACATTTAGAAAGGTACTGTTTAAGTTTTAATACAACTTTAAGGAATACTTGTAAAACATTTATAGGTACAAATCTGTATCTTTTGAAAATGTACCACCCTAGTGGTACTAAACGCCGTCTTACAAGAACTCAATGAGGAAAATTATGTTCACTATAAACATACCACAATCATGTTCCACTGCTTGCTTCAACCTTAATAACTCTTTTGCACAATATTAAACCTTAAATACCTCTTTGCACAATATTCACCTTTAATACCTCTCTTGCACAATATTGTTCAGTCTCATGAAATAAGTACTTGTATAGCTTACAAAGTCTTTTGTGCATAGATAAGTGTCTTATTGTGTATAGCCTGTCTTATGTGTTTAGTTAATTTTCTCATATTATATGTTATAATATAGTTCTGCATAAGTTTTTGTAAATAGTTCTCATCTCTAGTGTTGTGTTTGTATTTATGATTAATTTCTGTAGCACCATTGTCTTGCGAGACATGACATTTCGTTTCTCTCCGTCCACACATGTAGCGAATTGACAATAAAGCTCGACTTGACTTGACTAATGACTGCTTGTGTTTTTCCTCTGAATGTGATGATATATATTCCCATTTAAAATAAATATGTTGCCATATAGACTTGCATAAAATAACAAAAAACATTAACCAAAACAATACCAATATTTAATTAAAGCACTATTTAGTGAAACAATCCCGATTTTCAAATCACAATAAATGAAAACATCTTCATTAAAAAAGAAATGTCAGTCAAGCAATGTGCAACAACAGCTCTTTTGTACTGTAGCACAGGAATGGCTTGTCATGACTTCAGCGGCAGTGAAAAATACAGTATGATTAATTAACACATTGTCACTTTTCACACTTAAAAAACGAGTTCTAAGTGGGATGTGGAAGGAGTGAGAACTACAGACAGGTCACAGGGCAGACGGCACAGAGCAAAGCCCTGGGGGAGAGCACAGCTTGCTGAGGGCAGGTGGCCGTTTCCAGACAGATGGAACATATGAAGATGCTGCGTTTCCACAGGATGCACAAAACATGTAAACAAACACCAGATCCAAAAAAAAACCCTATTGGCAAGTCATGAATTTGATGAATTTACTTTATGTTGGTGGTGTCATATCCTTACTTACTTTTTTTGTCCAACCCAGGCTCATTGGAAATAAGTGCCTTAACCTACATTATTGCGAAATGTAAAATACATTGCTCCAGTTACTTTTTGTTGCATGTTTTAGATGACAAATCCACTAGAGGGCACTGTCTGCTTTTTTGTGATTCTAATATACATTACCTAGGGTGTGTTTTGGAATGTTTCAAACATGCCCTTCTTGTACAGGTCCATAAAAAGGCAGGGCTTTTCATACAGATCTTAGCTAACCATAAGACATAAACCAGGGCTATTCAATTGGCGGCCCGCTGGCAAAGGCAATTAGTTACAGCACCTCTAAATAGTGTGACCAAGACATCAAAAATAAATTTAGTTCAGTCGAAAAATAGTATGAAGTGACAAGCGTCTGTTCAATACAGCACGAGCTGCAGTTGAAGGCTGCGCAGAGCGTGAGTCACCTGACATTAAGCGAGTGAGTGGCGCAAGCAGCCGAAAACATTTAGATACTTAATTGTAAAGGCTTTTCAATGCCGTGTTTCTGTTGCACGGAACGAAACTGCTGCACTAAAAGTTATGCCAGCTGTGCGCTAGTTTAAAGTTCCGTGCTTATCCAACAAGGCTAATGCGTACACACACACTGAATTAACTGTAGCAGCGGGCAATTCACATATAGTGTCTTTTCCACGCGCAAGTTCATTATTTACAATATTAGAATATATGCCAGCGGTGAGTGTTGTGCGTTGCTTTCAGTGCAATGTAAACAAAAGATATGTTAGATGAATTATTACAAATTATTAAAATGATTATGTATGTATGAATGCAGATGATAACCATTCATTTAAATACTGAGCTAATATAAAGCTTAAATTTACATTAGACTTGATACTATTCTTCAGACTATATAATCGTACAACCAAAATCTACATTGTTGCATCCATAATTGTTATACAGTTCAAAACATATGAATGAGTCTGAATGTAGAGAAGCCTACTTGAGCAATGCCTGCTTTGGTTTGCTTTGAAATACATTTGAATGTTTGTAAAAAGAAAAAAAAAAAGCCTATTGTATAATGCACTGATCTTATATTAACATTTTAATGTAGAAAATACAACTTGGATGTCTTAAGGAGCAAAAAAACAACATATGGGCTCTTATATGCTGTTGTGTCATCAATCATATTGCTAGTCATATCTCTCCGGCCCCTCATTTGGGATTCTTTTCATAAACGGGCCTCCATGACATACTAATTGAATAGCCCTGACCTAAACTTAACCAATTATGTTTTCAAAAACAAACAGATGAGGAAAAAATTGAATTAAGTGTAAATTTTACCTTGATTTACATCGCTTTTACCTCTTTTATGGAACCATGATTCACCAGACTCAAACCCGAGTGCTCTGCATCACAAATGCAAGATCATACAAAGTAAGCAACCGCTTAAACTGATCACGCCAGAAACACATTGTCAATTTCATATCATAGAACTGTTAAGTTGTTTTATGTTTTTTTTTTTTCTTTTGTAGGTGCAAAGAACAAAAATGATAACTTACTTTTCAAAACAAACCATATAATTTTGTTAGCTCAAATTGCTAGTTTTGTGGTGAACACTGTGCATGTCATTAAGCAAATAATAATTGTTTGCCCTTCTGATCTTTAATTGAAATCTGAAAATGCACTTCCTGTTTGTTTTCAGTTTTATTCTCAGACTACATGATTTTGAGGTAACGGGCATGGCTAACATACATAACCACGCTGCTCCAGCTGTCAGTTTTGATAGCAAACAGAAATGGTGAGCAGGAGGGGTCTGTTAGGCTGCAATAACTTTTCTAAAACCCCTACCCCATCTATCTGAATGAAATGTCTACCTTACTTCATCCAGCAAGCGGTAGAAAAAACAAGCCACACCTACTGTTTACTCATTTAAAACTCCATTTCTCTAGGACTCCGTCATAATACGAAAAAAAAATAATAATAATAATCACAGCATTCGGCTCATTGGGACTTTAAATGATAATATATCCCTGTAAATGTCATTAGTGTGAAAATGAACTAAAGATGTTGGCATCGTACTGTCCCATACTGTTCATTTTATCTAGAAACATTTCCAGTGAGCCTGTGATGTTTTTGTCTTCTAATTGTTGGCATGTTAAAACCAAAACATTCCAATAGAATTGGTTCCAAAATACAATAATATGTACTGCTTTTAATCATTTTTATGATTTAAAATTATTTAATGGTATTTGTAGTGAAAACCATTAGAATACTGAGATTGTTTTCTGTTTTTTTCTCTCTCTCAGCAGGGAATGTACAGTACGTATCAATTACAAGATTTGTGAGTGTTGTATTTGGCAAGAGAAAGCGAACAGAGAGACTGCCTGACATGGACCATAGAACTCGGGTTCCCCATTTCTCTCTTTTACTCTTTCTGACTGTCATTTCCTCTTGCTTGGAGGCAGCCAATTTCAGAAGCTGAAGTCAACCATGCAATACAGTAAATATCAGAATCGCAGTGTATACGGATTCAAGCATAATTTCCTATCTGAAATCCATTAGCCACTCTCTCTGGTTAAATTAATCTCTCCCTCGAGCATGAAAAAAAAAACAGAAGAGGAAAGTAAGCTCAGGCAGCAAAGTCCTCGTTCATAACAGGAGAAGCTGATAAAGAAAGTTGGACTGATTTGGAGAATATAGACTGTTTTTGCTAGCGGATATTTTTGCGGAATGTTACACATGAGAATTCCATTAGAGATTCCTGTCGGAGTGGATTGATGGAATTCCAGGGCCACAGATCCACAATGGCAATAACTGGACTGAGGAAACATTAGTCTTGAATCAGTCGGCTCTGATTCTCTGCAGACGGGAACGTGTGGCTAGAGTTGGCTGACAGAGTGTAACGTGACAAAGCAAAGAATGATAGACTGTCAAAGACACATTGACGCTTTCTGCAGTAAAGCAATGGAGCAAAGTGTAGATTGATTATAAAAGCGGAGGAAAACAGAGCTGATGGACGGGGTTGTTGAGCATTGTTCAGACGATCCACAGACATGCTAAATTAAACTTGTCATAGCCAGGAGGAGGAATGATATTGAACTAATTATTGCCATTGCTTAATCACCCTCATGTCATTCTGCATCTATAAGACTTTCTGGAGTTTCTGTTATTATCTTAAAGCTGCATAAGTATTTTTGGCAATATCCAAAAATACATTGCATGGGTCAAAATTATGAATTCATTGTTTTATGCCAAAAATAATTAGAGTATTAAGTAAAGATAGAGGCAGCACAGTGGCTCAGTGGTTAGCACTGTCACCTCACAGCAAGGTGGTCACTGGTTCGAGTCCAGATTGGGCCAGTTCTGTGTAGAGTTTGCATGTTCTTCCCATGTTTGAGTGGGTTTCCTCCAGGTGCTTCAGTTTTGCCCACAGTCCAAAGACATGCGCTATATAGGCGAGTTGAACAAACTAAATTGGCCGCAGTGTATGAGTGTGTGAACATGAAAGTGTATGGGTGTTTCTTAATGGTGACTTGCAGCTGTTAGGGCATCCGGTGCATAAAATATAGAATATATGGAAGAGTTGGTGGTTCATTCCACTGTGGCAATCCCTGACAAATAAGCCAAAGAAAAATGAATGAATTAAGTAAAGATGATGTTCTATGATAATATTTTGTAAATTTCCAATTGAAAATAGATCAAAACTCAATTTTTTGATTAGCAACAAGCATTGCAAGAACTTAATTTTCGCAACTTTAAGGGTGATTTTCTCAATATTTCAATTTTATTTAGGTTATCAAATAGTTGTTCTCAGCCAAATAAACTATCAATCAATAGAAAGCTTTTAGATGATATATAAATCTGATTTCACAAAAACTGACACAAAAATGACTGTTTTTTGGTCCAGCGTCACATTTGTTATTTTTCAATACAATAAAAGTCAGCCATGTTCAGTGTTGTTTTCAATTCCATAGAGCTTCGTTTAATGAACAAAAAAATTTTTAACATTATTT
The DNA here is from genome assembly GCF_903798145.1 of Danio aesculapii. Taxonomy (NCBI): domain Eukaryota; kingdom Metazoa; phylum Chordata; class Actinopteri; order Cypriniformes; family Danionidae; genus Danio; species Danio aesculapii. Next base: position 33,875,235 of record NC_079436.1, on the reverse strand, counting down.
AAATTATATTTTGCACTCATAAAAACATGACATAAACAAATGATTACAATATTCATGTGTTTTTGAAAAATATGCCTTAAATAAGATATGGTACATAGACAGAATGTGTCATTCTTTACATTACAAACAAGTCAATTTTAACAGCCTTTACTATGGCAGTGCTTGCGGATGTAAACTGTGATCAAATCTGGGATACAATTTGTGGCTGCGCGTGTATGTGTGTGTTACAGTGTGCTATATTCTAAAATTATTTTAGTGCATAAACTCAAAAAACTTATTACTGCTGCTAGTTCAAACTACCTGTTTAAAATGAGCTGAAACAACACGATTCTTGTAATTTCTTTGGCCAATTTATTTGTTTTGTTCTCAAATTTGTAAATTTGTAAACCATTAAGTTAACTTAAGCGTTCTGTGTTGGGACAACATGAAGGAATTGTGTTGGTCAAACTACCTGGTAAGGGATTTGCAGTTCCCAGCATGCTTTACGTGGAATTGAATTAAGAGAGAGAAATGTTGGCAATAAAAGTAAATGTTAGTTGTTAAAGTTAATAGAAACACTAGATAGAGTTTAATATTCAGTTTATTTTGAATATTTAGAAGATTGTCATGTTAAACTTTAAGTTTTGAGATTAGCACCTTGCAGAAGCACTCATGCTTCGGTTGTTGGCAGCTTAATTAGGAAAAAATGCAGTTTGTTGCTTTGCTCAGTGAGCAATAACTGCCCTAAAATTAGTTCTGAGATCAGTCTCAATCAACTGTATATGTAACTCATGAAATATGCTTAAAAATGTTTTTTTTTTTTGAATAGCCTCAAATTAAAATAAGAGACTTCAAAATGTATGACACATAATAGACATACATGATAGTATCAGACCTTTGAGTTAAAGTTTTTTTTTTTTTTTAAGTTATTGGATAAACTCAATTTAATTGAATGCAGGATTTCTGTCCAATAAATTTGTTTACCACTGAGTTATTTATTTATTTTTTTGAGTGTATTGTAAATAGGCATGGGACGATAACTTTTTTCAAGGTTTACCACGGTTTGGAAAAGTCAAGGTTTTAAAACCACCAAAATTTTTTGCTATACCGTTTCTACCATTCTACTGTTTTTTAGGACAACTGTCTCCAGCAGAAAAGATATCCTAAGCTGCTTTTTAAATTGTAAAGAAATCTGTGTTTTTGAAACTAATGAAGACAGCAGAAGTCTGATTTATTTGAATTATATAGCCTGACATAGCCTGTTCCAAAATATTTTAAATCTTTCTCAAAATAAAATATATTGTGTTCAAAGGGGAAAAAAGTTTAGTTTTTTTACCCAAACATTTTAAAGAAGATATTTTAGAGCAGTAATCACAATACCGTGAAACCATGATATTTTCATGCAAGGTTATCATACCACCAGAATCACAAAAAGTGCATTATTGTCCCGTCTGTACTTTATTATCATATTATTAGTAGTTTTCTATTCTTCATGAGATGCACTGATGAGCTATTTTATATGACATTTTTACGATTGAGTAATTTCAGTTATTGTTTAATCCATGGAGAACCTTATACCAGAGAGAAATGCATTTTTTAATTAGATAATACATTAATATAACACTTGAGAGCAGCATTGATATGACAAAACAGCAGACAGATGAAACAGCTAAGCAAATGTTATATGTCATCCACCAAGAGGACAGTCTTCACATATAAAAATGTATAAATATGAAAACATATTTCTTTTGTATATTTTTGTATTTTATGTACTGTAGGTGTGTATATACATATATACATAAATATACACAGTACCAGGTACATACAACACAATCTCACGGCAATTCGTAATTTTTTGAATTATTGGCTAGTTCGTTTCGTATGATCTGATTCGTACAATTTAGTACAATTTGCTCATCACCCAATGATGGTTGGTTTAGGGGTGGGGGGGGGCTGCCACCCTCCTTTTTAAAATCATACATTTTCGTATGACTGATCTCGTATGAATTTATGAATTATCCACTAAACTGATAAAACGTAAAATACTTACGTTTTCTCGTGAGATCAGACTGGTATGTAATATAATTAATTTGAGAGCACCACACAAAATGTTTATTAAAGTTTTAAATATGTTTATTTTTCTGACTGATGAACACCAGGCCATTGCCACTGTAGACCTTGAATGCAGATTATTATTATTTTTTTAATAATAATTTCGACTTGATTCAACTGAAAGAGGATAAACATACACTAAGACTGCATTGAGAGTGAGTAAATAGGGCTGACATAGAATAATGTTTATATATATGAGTATAAGGATAATATATATATATATATATATATATATATGGCTTTGATTGTTATATCTGTTGATTATCAAAATAAAGTCATTCAAATTAAGTCGAGAAGACTAAAATGAACAAATCAGTGCTGACACAAATTATTATTATTATTATTATTATTTAAAAAATGTTCAAGCATGACACATTTGCAGAGAACAGATCTCTTCATTTTGTATCTCTCAAAGTTCCAAGTGAATTGTAAGGGCCTCTAAATCTTTTATAAATGCGTTTGATTTGATATAACTGCCTGAAGCATAAAGATCTGTGTGTGTTGTTTGTGTGCGGGGACATATGTATTTTGTGATGTTTTTAAATGTGCTGTAATCGGTGCTGATGCTGCAGAAAAATGCCATTTGAAGGCATGTAAAGATTTCTACTACTATAAAGTGAACAACGACAGAAAGAAAGACAGTCTTAATCCCTGTAGTGGTGCTGCAGAAGAACTTGAAAGCCTCTCGTGTCATTCAAGTTGAATGTATGGGAGCATTTTGGCTTCCTTTAATAACAGTGATGGAAAATGCAGGTTACAAACTATTACAGTAGACATTGCAGAATGAGAAAGTGGCAATGCATCAAGCACATCTGAACAACAGACAGAGCAATGAAGAGAACATATTACCAGACGGTGTAGACAGACACCAGAAAGAATGATAAGAAACAACAAAACACCAGATAAAATGATAGATAGAACAGAACACCACACAGAATGAAGAAAAAAACAACGGACAAAAAGACAGAATATGAGATAGAATGACAGATAGAGAACAAACACCAGATAGAATGACAGATAGAACACCAGACAGAATCATTCTTCAAGTTCACACTTACAGATGTTTATCAATAATTAATAAGAATAAAGCCTATTTGGAGTGCTGTCCAAGGAGAGGGCTCTGAGCTTGGAAAAGACACCCTAACTCATGTTATCCCCTTGTTGGGAAAGAGAGATATAGGAAAGTGTCTAAATCATCCCCAGAATGTTCCACCCTTAAGTAGATATTGGCTGCGTCTGAAATCGCCTACTAGTCAGTAGTACTGCATTTGAATTAAATGTACTACTCGGCCGTTAGAAAAGTATGTTCTATACAGTATGAATGTGAGTAGTTTGAATGTGACTCCAACGTACTCCATCCTTCATTTTGTCATGATCATGTGACAGACACCCAAGTTGGGAAAAGTCATTTCCGGGGGAGAACATAGATAATTTGTGGGAGTTTACGGTGTGCGGGGTGCTAGGTGTGGCGACGTATATGAATAAGGGTGGAAGGGTGAGGGGGTCTGTGGTGCTCGACATATGCAAAGAAGGGGGGGGGGTTGTAGTGGTGATAGGCATGCGTATTTCGAGCGTGGTGTGGGGGGCGGGGGCACGCACGATTTCGTTTTAGAGATTATCATTTGTTTCTGGGCATCCAGGAGTCTCTATGCATAGTGGGAGACTACCGGAACTTCCAGGAGACTTGGAATGTCCGACATGACCTACTAGCATCACTTGCGTCACTTCACACCCATTCATGAATTCTCTCATGGTGCATCGAAATAGAATAGTGTCCATCAGATGAACACCAGAATTTTACCAGAAGTAGTAGGTCATCCGGGTACTTCTTGCATACTGATTTTTGAATTCTTTGAATTTGGACATACTACTTGGCTCGGATACTGTTTTTAGCGTACTAAATAGTGTGGAAGTATGCGATTTCGGACGCAGCCATTTTTTTTTTAAGTTGAGGGGTCGGTGAGGTGATGCTGAAGTCATGAGATAATGGAAGTAACAAGCTTGATATTTATGGGGGTTTGGTCTTATGCTGATTGGATAATAGAATGATTGTCAATGGTGCATTAGAATAGTCGAAACATCTGTGCATCCTTCTACCTGAACTTTGTTTATAAAACATCTCATAGAACAACAGAACACGATAAAATGATAAATAGAACACAAGACAGAATGAAAATAGAACAGAACACGAGAAGGAACAACAGATAAATAGAACAGGGGTTCCCAAACCTTAATAGCAATAGGCCCAAGTCTATTTTTGGCGTAATTCTGGAGACCATCCTCCATGTTCAGTCTTAGCCTGTATTTATTTATAATAAATGTGAGTGAAATAATAAACGTCAGAAAGTTTAACCTTTGTCCTTAAAATCAATATGCAGCATCTGACACACTTGCTGTGTCTTCATCACAACGTAATCACCCCCAGAGGTTGCAATTCAATTGGGGAAAAAACATAAAAATGTATTAAATAAATAAATATAAAAAGGCAGATGGCTATTTATTTGCATGTTATTTTTTGTAAATGTAACATTACTACAGTATTAACTACTGTTTTTAGTCTTCAGTAGGCTATGGATAAAATTAGATAATTCTAATAAGTTAATAAAATGAAATAGATTTTTGGAAATCACAGAGCAATTTAATTTGAATAAATAAAAATAGATAAGGTATATTGGCCTGTGCAGAGTGAAATTAGAGGCTGCAACTCTAAAACAGTAATTGAATCCTCCTGTAATAAAGCAAACGTCAGCTCTAAATGAAGGGATCTGCATCATCGGCTGCATTGGCACCCTTTAAAGAGTGTAGTCATGAACATAAATAAAGTTTAATTGATATTATAACGTGAACGAGAAGTTACAGACACATAATGATACCGCATTAGGCAACAGAAAAGTGCATTACTAAAGGTCGGTGTGACAATAGCAGTGATTACACTCATCTGCAACACCAGATGGCTCGCTGAACCTGTCTTTATAATTGCTCACATGACGATGATTACAATTTCATTGAAATGATATCTTCCATATTCTATTACTGGATCCAAAAAGACAGATCATATCGGTGTTTAAATGTAGCATCCAGTGTCACTGAAACTACCTGTTAGATGCGGATGGATGCATCTAATGTCTTTTCAGTTATTAAACCTCAGTGTGGTCAAAATTAATCCATTTTTAATTTAGCTGTGCATTTGTATTCCCAAATCAGTTGCATCTTAACAGTGGCTAGTGAAAGTGCAGTCTAAAACAAAACAAGACAGGACAAATCCAAAACAAGATGAGACAAAACCAAATCAAAACAACCAAACCAAAAAAAAAAAAGCAAAAATAACAGACCAAAACACAAAACAAACAACACAATACAGACCAAAAGAGACCAAAAAAAAACAAAAAAACAAAACAAAACCAAACCAAACAAAACAAAACAATGCAGACCTAAAAACAAAACAAAATAATGCAGACCTAAAAACAAACAAAACAATGTAGACCAAAAAACAAAACAATACAGACCAAAAAAAACCAAAATAATACAGACCAAAAAAAACAAAAACAAAACGATTGAGACCAAAACAGACCAAAACTAAACAAACAAAAAACAAAACAAACAATACAGACCAAAAAACAAAACAGACCAAAAACAAAACAAACATACAGACCAAAAAACAAAACAAAAAACAGACCAAAAAAAAACCCAATACAGACCACAAAAACACAAAACAAAAAGACCAAAACAAAACAACAAACAAAAAATACAGACCAAAAACAAAACAATACAGACCAAAAAACAAAACAAAACAATACAGACCAAAAAACAAAACAAAACAATACAGACCAAAAAAAACAAAACAACAAAACAGACCAAAAAAAAACAAAACAACAAAACAAAACAATACAGACCAAAAAACAAAACACACAGACCAAAAAACAAAACAAACAATACAGACCAAAAAAAAACAAACAACTATATAGTATACAATATATAGTATTTAATGCTTTATAATAATATAAAGCATTACATATACAATTATTAAAAATTGATAAATATTATCATGTCAATTCCACACAGAAGGGGGAAAATTTCTAACATTTAAACTAATGCTGTATAGAAATTTATTGTATTTAATGTGTATATATATATAATAATAATAATAATAATAATATAATAATAATAATAATAAATAATAATTTAAAACTATTAAATATCAAATAGTCACCTTAAATCCCACACAGGAAACCGTGTGGAAAAGAAGGCGTGAAATTACAGAGAAGAAGAAAATATTGCACCTTTCTTGAAATGTGACTCATTTTCAAGCAAACAGACACTGTAGGTGGCATGTGTTACTGACATGTCAACTCTTTATAATTAATTCCACCTAAATAATTATTCCTGCTATGAGTAATCAGCACTAATCGTGCAGCACACTAAACAACACATTGCAGCCCATTACTACATTAAACAGGACCTGTGGGCTGGAAAACTCAGTATAATATAACCTGCTCACTTTGCAGAGAAGTGAAGCTTATAGGAAGGCCTATATTGCACTATAATAATACAATACAATAGTCAAGTTTCTAATGAAGACGTTTAAATTTTATGTTGGTTTTTTAGCATTTTTATTAATTATTATTTTTATCTTATTATTATTATTATTATTATTATTATTATATTATTATTATTATTATGTTCTGAATAAAATGTGAATATCAGCAAACCGTAGCCTTACAAAATATACCAAACTTAGTCAATATATGTTCAGTGAACTGTAATTTATTTATTTAAATTATTATTTATTTTTTATTTTTTTGCAATGAAAGAAATTAATATTTTTTATTTTAGTCAGTGAGGGTGTATTGCTACGATCATAAATGTATTTTTCAGAAATGTAAAAAGATTGTGTATGTAGATCAGTCCAGAAGCATCAATACTTTTAATTCTGATATTGTATCAAAATAACCCTAAGACATATC